>NW_025851170.1:0-10187 GCF_002878395.1 Capsicum annuum
GTTTTTGTTGAATATTTGAGATTTTGTTAAATAGTTTGATTTTCTCCCACTAAAGTGTATTCATTTGGCCGGGGAATGCCCCGAAGTATTTTGTACCCGGAGGACGTTCGTGACGAAGGCCTGAGGCAGCGAGTTAGAGTTTAGTTTAGGACTATCTTAGAATAGAATAGGTTTTACCTTTCCGTATGTTTTTATTTTTGGACTGTATAATTGGACTGAACATTATTATTTTGGTTTTGGATTGTTGTTTGATGTGTTTGTTGCTTGTTTATGTGTTTTATGTGGTTTATACATTCTTAGTGTCAAAGTTAGCCGACACGTTCCACCAAGCGACCATGGTCGAACACGGGATCGAGGGGTGCCTAACACCTTCCCCTCGGTCAACAGAATTCCTTAGCCAAAATCTCTGTTCGCAAACCAGTCTTAAAGAGTCAAATTATTTTGAAAAGGATTTTTTCAAAAGTGACTTGGCACACTGGATTATGCCAAGTGGCGACTCTGAATAAAAAATGTAAATAATTCTTTTTCGAAACAAATTTTCATTTTTCATCACTTTGATAATAAAAACCCTTTCGAACTTAAAATTAAAACTTTTTGGTCGTAAAAGGGGTGTGACAGCTCTGGCGACTTTGCTGGGAACTTGTTCAGAATTCGAGCTTATTTTGGAGTCGTATCAGCTTTGTTTGGTATTATGGGTGTATAAACATTGTTTGTGATTATTGTTTGTGTTATTGTTATCACTGTTGTGCATTTTCGTGCTCTTTGTGTATAGTATTTATCCTATGTGTTACCACTTTTATATCTGACATCATGTGTCTACCCCCAGGCCTTCTTTCTGCAACAAGTCCGTAGTACACGTGTTGGACACGACCTCTAGTTGAGTCACCCTTATTTTAGGGGGGAGCCACCGGTGTTATGGAGTAGGTGGAAAGCAAATGAGCCAGTATCGATCATATGCTCCCCCGAACAGCCTTGTTAGTGAACCCCAACGTAGGTCATCCTTTAGGTTATGCTTATGTGCATCATATTGAAGACCTAGAAGGGCCCACTTGGCCTTTGTAGGAGACTCGCCTCTAAGGCATCCCTATGTCTTAAATGTTGCATCTTTGTGGGTAACGAGGTTATTTGACCGACTGGTTTGGACAAAAACATGAGTTAGAAGCAAAGTGTGTAGGCAAGAAATTGTTGAAAAAATAAAGAAGAAAAAAAGAGTGAAGACAAAAAAAGAGATTTGGTAGTTTTTAAGGTTCTTTATGGCTTTTGTTTTTCACAATTCAACAATTAAAAAAAATAAAATGCTTCTTTACTTTTTGCACTCATTTCCCACAAAATCAAAAACGTTAAAAAAAAATTCCTTTTATTTCTTTATTAAGCATTCATAATTCGAAAACTCCAAAAATATTTTTTCCTTTCAATAGGAGCTTTGTATATTCTTATATAGTGAAAATGCTAAAAAGATTTTCCTTCATAATTGTTGGTGTCTGTTTTAGTTGAAGTGTCTAATTAAAAATCCAAAAAAGATTTTATTTGTTTGTCTTTGGTTGTGTCTCTTAAGTTAGGGCCAATCTATTAGTTAATCAATAATTGTCCAATCTGGATGAACTACGCACCCCTTATTCTCCTCTTTCTGGAGTGAGATATGTAGGCAGCCTATTGCTGGTTTGGGGATCTTATTTAAAAAATTGAAAAAGATTTTCTTCACTCTTTATTAGAGTAGATGTCATATATTTCTTTAAAAGAAAACTGTAAAAAGATTTTTCTTTAAAAGTTTTAATTTTCATTTTTATATGAAATTCGAAATTGAAAATCCAAAAAGATTTTCTTTGGTAATCATAGGTTTTATTTTGTATAGGAATAAAAAAAAAAATTCAAAAAAAGATTTTATTCACTCTTTATTTAGAGTAGGTGTTTCATATACATCTTCAAGAGAAAACTACAAAAAGATTTTCCTTTAATAGTTTCAAGTTTCATTTTCATATGAAATTCAAAATTGAAAAACCCAAAAAGATTTTTCTTTGGTAATCATAAGTTTCGTTTTATATAGGTATTTTAAAAGTGAAAAATGCAAAAACATTTTTGTCAATTCTTTTGACAAATTGTTATTTTCTTTTCTTCTTAAAGTTTCGAGAAAAAAAAAAGAAAAAGAGTTCAATTGGCCATTTTGGCATGACTTCACGAACTACGTACACCTAATTCTCCCCTTTCAGGGGTGAGATACGTACGCTCCCTTCTAGGGTTCGGTGATTTTTTTTCAACAAAAAAAAAGGTTTAGAAAAATGTTGAACTCTAACATATTTGTTGTCTCTTGTTCAGTTAGTTTAAGGTGGTTGGTTTGTAGTTTCCTGGCTGGTCCTTCATATCACACCAAATCCAAGGAAGGGTTAGTTGTGTCCAACAAGGATATAAAGAGTGATATCATGGATGAAACAAAGAGTCAGGAAATTGAGAGTTTAAAAGAAGAGAATTTTAAACTGAGACAACAAATGATGGGAATGTACCGAGCTTGGGCCAATGGGCTGCCTCCATCTCCGTTCCCCACTTTTGACCCTGCAAATACCTTGAGTGTTCCACCAAAATTACAAAGTCAGTTTCCTACTGTTGTTGATGCACCACAGCATGCCTCAAAATCCATTCCACATAAAATGCACCTCAAAACTTCCACCACTCTTCTTTATCTCCTCAGTATAAGTCTACCACATTCACAGCACCATATACCGTCTGTGCTTTTGTTGCTTAACCTTTTACTAAGGGTTCCACTTTGTCTATGAATCCAACGAATGTGCTTCCCCAGTCCACTAGTGACTCCACGTTCAATACTGTTGATGATCATTGGCATACTCTTGAGCCTATAGTTAAGTTAAGTGAACCACCAAAATTTCTTACTAAGAAGCCTAGCATGCTAAAAGAGCCATAGAAAATGGTTGGGAAAGTGAAGAGTGTAGAAAATGATATGAAAAATTCCCCTGGACTTATGGGCTATGAAGATGTTTCATATAAGAACTGGGGCATGTCTTCAAGTGTTAACTTTCCTCTCAGCTTTGAGACATCAAAATTTGGGGAGCCTGATGGACAGAAGGATTCTATGAAACATTCGGGATGACTTGCAATCAACCAAGGGAAACTGAAGGAAAGAAGAAGGAAAACACACCTATTGTCATGACAGGGCCAAAGCAGAGTTTGAGAGGTACAACCCACCAATACTGTCAGCCTCAATCCCGAGCTTACATATCAGATCCACATAACCACTTACAACAAGGTTTCTTTCTCTGAAATCTAAGAAATCCCATTCTACTTCCTCGATATCCTATGAACAATGCATAATTGTATGCTCATCCATCTTCTTATCCACAATGGCATGAACCTATCCCTCAACATCGTACTTGACCCCCACAAATTTACCAAGAGACCTCTAAATCCAAATTTCATTCGAGGCTAGAGTTCGCAAAGAGGAGGAAGGAAAAATATAATTTCACTCCTATTGGGGAATCCTACGCTAGTTTATTTCAGAGATTGGTACAGTAGGGCATGATCACTCCTCTCCTTGGGTATACTCCTGACCCGCATTCAAGAAGCTTTAATCCTAATATGCGATGTGCATATCATTCTGATGTTCAGGGTCATAGTACTGAAGATTGTCGCACTTTAAAAAGAGAAATAAAAAAGATAATTCAAGATAAATTGATTGTGGTGCAAAACATTGGCCCTTCGACCATCCCACAGAGTTCTTCACCAGCACGCGGTACTGCACAATATGTGGGAGGCAATGAGTTAAGCATGGGGATTCAGAGCTTATTTGTTGAAGAAAATATGTCTGACAGTGGTGGAAGCTCCAGTCATGTTGATATGCAAACCAGTGGCTAATATGTCAGGCTGAGTAATTGAAAAGTCACCCCTCTCCCTACTAGGAAGAGGTCTAGTAGTTTATTTTCTTTTCTTTTTTGTTTTTCAAATTATTTCAGGGTTGTATTTTGGGATCTATCTTCTTTTGTCCCTTTGTCTTTTATGTTCAAAGCCTTTTATCTTTTATTTCAACTAAATGAAGTGTCCCTTTCCTTTTGTGTTTCAAATATGTGTTGTTTGTTTGTTTTGTTTATACAGTCACTTTATGTTGATTCTAGTGATATGACATGCCTGCGAAATTTTTAGTCAGATCTTAAAATCCAGGTTAATCATGAAGCATTGAATCAGAGAGTTAAATTTAGAAAAAGAGAGCATCTGAGAAAATAAATAGAGTATTGGGGCATTTGGTGATCAACTTGAAGCCTTCTTTGAAAATTGAGACTTTTTGAGAATCGCAAGGATAACTTGATCATCAATTGAAAGACATGTCTTAATTAGGTCAAACAGTGTCTACGTGATCCTATCAAGTGGAACAGGAAGAAGATTAGCTCCACGAAGTCATGAGTCCTTCAGCATGAGGAATGTACAACAAAGTGGAGTTGTATGCTGGGCAAGTGTAGAAAAAGAGGTGGCACACATGCTCGGGGCAATTTAGTATTGTAAAACATTTCATAAGTGATCTTGATCATGCACTTTCACATTGCATGCTATGTACTAGCATTTTCAAGAATTGATATGATGAAGGCATTTCATTCTGCTATCCAAATACTGTGTCATCCTTTATTTACCCCCATTTGGGTCTTAGTGTTATTTTCTTCCATACCCCTCTTTTGGAATTAAGATAAGAGTCAACAAAATTCAAAAAAAATACGTCGAAAAAGAAAGAAAAGATGAGTGTCAAGAAAAATAAAGTCAAAAAAAGTCCCAAAGACAAAAGAGTCAACAAAATAAAAAAAATAGAATCAAGTGAAAGAACAAGCTGCCAGAACTACGCATGACCTGATTCTCCTCTCTCGAGGGTGAGATACGTAGGCTGCCTTACTAAGGGCTCGGTCCAACCAAATAAACAATTTAGAGTCACCCAGTCAAAAGAAACTGGGGCATGAGTTAATCCTCATTGTTTGAGTCGATTCCAAAAGTTGTAAGTCCTACCCCACTTTAAGTGTCATTTAGGCCCCATGCCATCCTTTCTTTCTAACCTTATCTAAAAGCCAAGTTACAACCAAAGAAAGACCTTCAGATCAATCTTTGAGGATGTTAAGGTGGAGCATGCAAGGGATATGATGATGCATTTGGGAACTATTTGTCTTCCTCAGCATAGGGAATCAAGAGAGAAATAAAAATGAGAGAGTCTTATTGGTGAAAACCCTTACGGGCACCATAAGGCGATGGTAAGTTGAGAGAAATAAAAATGAGAGAGTCTTATTGGTGAAAACCCTCACGGGCACCATAAGGCGATAGTAACCCGAGAGAAAATAAAAAAAGCTTGTTGGCGAAAACCCTTCAAGGCGCCACTAGCCGAATGTGGTATTAAATGCAATTGAACTAAGAAAGAAACTCAGTTTCAAGGCCATTAACTCAATAACAATGGGTAGAAAGTTTGGATGAAAAGATCAAGCTGCTTAATCCAAAATACATGGCATAATCATTAGTGTTGACTGTCATTTTTAGATGAATTTTTTGCTTCTTTATTTTAAAAAAGAACATTCATTGTATTTTCTTTGTTCTCTTTATTTTAATTTTATCTTTCTTAAGTCAGTTATCAAAACAAAAATTGTCATTCTTTTTTTATTTCTTGTCTTTGAGTCAAGTCTGTGTCAAAACAAGTGAGAAAAGATTTCAAAACTGGCTACCAGCTTCTTTAATTGCACAAATCAAGACAAAAGCTAGCACATGAAAGAGACATGATTATGAGCCCCAAAAAAGGCATGCAGGAAGTTTTGTCAACAGAGAAGTCGGGGAACTCATGGAAAAACCAAGGTTCAAAGGGTTTATTTGAGAAACACGACAAAGCAAAAATATTGTGTTTGTTTCAGAGTCACTCTTAATAATCTGAGTTTGAGTTAATGATACAGCAAGTCAATGACATATGCTAATGGTTGGAAGCAAATCTAAATGTGACGGGGGTAGGAGAAATTGCCTCAAAAGCCAAAGCCACAAACTAGCCACCGTATTTTTAAACTCACAAGTTTTCTTTGTATGTAATAGGAATACATATTGCATTTAGATCAAGGATTTCAAAGCCTAAACATCAAAGGCCGTAATTTCTCTCCTCAACAAATGCAAGAGGCAAGGTTGCTTCATAGGTTTGGTAATCAAAACCATGGTAAAACTCATAATTCAAGATCTCTAGGAGACGCACTTCCTTGTTTTGGTAATTCAAGCAGCTTTGGTAAGGAGACGTACTTCATTGTTTTGATAATTCAAATAACATTGATAAGGAAACACACTTCCTTGATTGGGTAATTCAAATTTTGCTTCTTAGGTAATGCACTTCCTAACTTAAGTCTTGATTCCTAGAAGACGTACCTTTTAGTCGAGTCATTCACCTTGAATCCTAGAAGACGTACCTTCTAGTCGAGTCATCCCCTTTGATTCCTAGAAGACGTACCTTTTAGTCGAGTCATCCCCTTTGATTCCTATAAGACGTACCTTTTAGTCGAGTCATCCCCTTTGATTCCTATAAGACATACCTTTTAGTCGAGTTATCCCCTTTGATTCCTATAAGAAGTACCTTTTAGTCGAGTCATTCCTATTAATTCCTATAAGATGTACCTTTTAGTCGAGTCATTCCCCTTGATTCCTATAAAACGTACCTTTTAGTCGAGTCATCCCCTCTGATTCCTATAAGACGTACCTTTTAGTCGAGTCATTCCTATTGATTCCTATAAGACGTACCTTTTAGTCAAGTCATTCCCTTTGATTTCTATAAAACGTACCTTTTAGTTGATTCATCCCCTTTGATTCCTATAAGACGTACCTTTTAGTCGAGTCATTCCTATTGATTACTATAAGATGTACCTTTTAGTCGAGTCATCTCCTTTGATTCCTATAAGACGTACCTTTTAGTCGAGTCATCCCCTTTGATTCCTATAATACATACCTTTTAGTTGATTCCTCCTCTTTGATTCCTATAAGACGTAACTTTTAGTCTAGTCATTCCTATTGATTCCTAGAATACGTACCTTTTAGTCGAGTCATTTCCCTTGATTCCTAAAAGACGTACCTTTTAGTCGAGTCATTCCCTTTGATTCCTATAAGACGTACCTTTTAGTCGAGTCATCCCCCTGGATTCCTATAAGACGTACCTTTTAGTCGATTCATCCCCCTTGATTCCTAAAAGACGTACCTTTTAGTCGAGTCATTCCAATTAACTCATAGAAAATGCATTTCTTTATTTGGGATAATTTTCTTTTCAGTTTTGATGTGATTTCAGGAGCATGCCCGAAGCACAGGACGAATAAATGGAAAATCAAGCAACAAGATGAAGAAATTGAAAGTTAAATAGATTGAAAAATAGCAAGTCAGAAGCCCGCCTGTAGAACAGGGTGAAAAAAAAATTGAAAGCATAGCAACAAGCTAATGAAATAGCAAGTCAGGAACCCGCCTGGAGAATAGGGTGTAGAAATTGAAAAGCATAGAAAAAAGTTGATGAAATAGCAAGTCAGGAGCCTGCTTGCAGAACAGGGTGAAAAAAATTGAAAGCATAGCAACAAGTTGATGAAATAGCAAGTTAGGAGCCCGCCTGAAGAATAGGGTGATGATACTCAAGTCAAGGAAAGCTGCATAGATTAGGATTTTTGTAATTTCATTTATGTTTTAACTTGTAATTTTTATTTTTGATGTAATAACAGAGCTGCGGACCGAAACCTCGATGGAACCTCACTCGACTCTCTAACTAGATATTTTCATTCTCTTTCCAATCCTTTGAGATACCCGTAACTTGATTCCCTCATAACTTGGGTAGGTAGGATGTCCTAAGTCAAGACTTGGTATCCCTCCTTCCTTCTGTTTCATTCTTTTAATAATGGTCGGGACGAAATTTTGTCTTGTTGTCTACTTCTTTGTTTGAAAACATTTCATGTTTACATACAAAGGGGGCATGCTGTAGACACCTAATTTTGTCCCTCCCAAGTCCAATTCTATTCATTTTTAGGTCACATTACCACGCACTCTCACCTACGTGATTATACCCTCCATAAAATGACAAAAATAACAACCCTTAACAAATTTTATCTTGTTTTGATCCTATCCTAACAAACTTTATGCTAATCACCTACCTCTACACCCCGTCACCCCACCAACCCATGTGAACTTACCCCCTACCCACATTTATTTTTTTCTAACAAACTTTCTAAAAGAAAACGAAGGGAGGGGTCCACAAGGATAAACAGAGAAGGAATATACATACACCCTATACATAATTCAAAGGGGGGAGCGGACCAAAAAATGAATACTCTCCACTCACACTCAGAGCACACAAAAAAAAAAAGAGGAATTCACCTTCTTCTCCAACATCTACTCACAGTTCACACACGAATACACACACACTCTAATGAGAGGTCGAGAGATAGAGCAAAACAATGATCGAGATAAGGGGAGTGATACGGTGAGAGGACCAACTAATTCTGTTGGAGTTTCAGAGTTTTCCAGTGGGGTTTCAAGTTTTCGGCAAAAATTTTTGTCGGAATTAGCTCCTGTATGCTGAACAGATCTTACACCAGTCATGAAACTCCTTGATTCTCTGTTTTCTTTTAGATTTGTAAGTAAACGATGTTGAGAAGTACTAAAATATGGCCTGAAAGTGTTAAATCCAAACACCAACTAGCTATTTTTCGGTGTTTTCTGGCCAAGTCTCGCCGGAGACTATCATCTAAATTTCTTTTGGTCCTCCTGTTGTTGAAGTTTTTTGGCAGTCGTACAATTTTGAACTGCTCATTTATTTTTCACAATTTTGGGTCGAATCAGTAGAAAAAAAAAGGCATACGGAAGCTGGGTTCGAATGGAGGTTCCGAAATGAGGTTCTTCGGCATGGATTATGTCCTTTCATTGAAGTATTATTGAATTTTGAAACCTTCGAATTGAGGTCCAATTCTATTCCTTCTCTTCTTTATTTTGTTTTTTGTCATATTCGATGCTTTGAATTAAATGCGGTGTGTTGGTTGATCGGTGATGATGTGAATTGTTGTTTGTTTTGATTCGGTGTTTGATTTCCTTAATTATGGATCGTTATGGGTGTGTGATGAAATAATATCTCATTTAGAATTAAACTGATTATTTGGGAAAGGGAATCAAAAATCGGTAAAAATGAATATTGTGGTATTTTGATTCATTGTTGATGTTGAACGTCGATAGTATTATGTTCTAGACTGAGGATTGGCAGGCAAATTGTAGGTTGGGTAAGCAAAGTTTAGGACTCATTGTTTTTGTTGAATATTTGAGATTTTGTTAAATAGTTTGATTTTCTCGCACTAAAGTGTATTCATTTGGCCAGGGAATGCCCCGAGGTATTTGTGTTTATTCGCCGGGGAATGCCCTGAATTATTTTGTACCCGGAGGACGTTCGTGACGAAGGCTCGAGGCAGCGGGTTGGAGTTTAGTTTAGGACTAGCTTAGAATAGAATAGGTTTTACCTTTCCGTATGTTTTTATTTTTGGACTGTATAATTGGACTGAACATTATTATTTTGGTTTTGGATTGTTGTTTGACGTGTTTGTTGCTTGTTTATGTGTTTTATGTGTTTTATACATTCTTAGTGTCAAAGTTAGCCGATACGTTCCACCAAGCGACCGTGGTAGAACACGGGATCGAGGGGTGCCTAACACCTTCCCCTCGATCAACAAAATTCCTTAGCCGGAATCTCTGTTCGCAAACCAGTCTTAAAGAGTCAAATTATTTTGAAAAGGATTTTTTCAAAGGTGACTTGGCACACCGAATTATGCCAAGTGGCGACTCTGAATAAAAAATGTAAGTAATCCTTTTTCGAAACAAATTTTCATTTTTGGTCACTTTGATAATAAAAACCCTTTTGAACTTAAAATCAAAACTTTCTGGTCGTAAAAGGGGTGTGACACACATGAATTGAGACCAAGGAAGTACTAATAGATAAGTTTACATTTTGCCACTTATTTAGTTTATGTTGAATTGCACTAGCTTTTCTTTAGTTTATTCTCATCTTTTAGAATAGCCACACCCCTAAATTTTTACTGACTTCATTGCGCAATGAAGGAAATTCCAATATTAGCATTAAAATTGTGATGTATTATATCTTTGTATTAACCAAAATTCATCCAAGGAATCGATATATGCAGTTTTAGAATTACTTTAAGTTTCATTGTTCGTATCAT
>NW_025851171.1:0-3946 GCF_002878395.1 Capsicum annuum
TCGGTCCCTTCAGAATTCTTTGTCGCTTCGGCAAGGTAGCTTATGAGTTTGAGTTTCCTTTTGATCTAGCCTCAGTCCATCCAGTCTTCTATGTCTCTTTACTAAAAAAGTGCATAGGTGACCCAACATTTGTTGTCCCAATTCAGAGCATCGATATTCAGAACAGCCTCTCCTATGAAGTGATTCCAGTCAAAATCTTAGATTATCAGACTCGTAGATTGAGGAACAAAGAAGTCCCTCTAGTCAAGGTTCTTTGGCGAAACTATTCTTATGAGGGAGATACTTGGGCAGCAGAAGCAGATATGTATACAAAGTATCCTCACCTCTTTCCGCCAATTCAGATCAAGCTCAAGGTAACAGTTCTCCTTAATCTTATTTAGTTTGACGTTCATGTTTCCTATATAAATTTGGTACCTATAAACCATTTCATACTCAATCATGCATTCATGTGTCAGTTGTCGATGCATCAGATATGCACGAGTTCAGTATGTTTAGCATGTCAGTCATAAGATCAAGTTGCAGTTCTTCATGTTCAGTTCTGGTTCTATTGTCTTCTATCCCTTCTCAGTAAATTCTCGTTCGAGGATGAATGTTCCCACTGGGGAGATATTGTAATACACCACATGTTTCTATGCTAGGAAGAGAATAAGTATTCCTACATATGAAATCTCCTATCCTATGATTCATACTTGAGTACATGACTTACAATGAATATTGTAGTGATAGGATAGCTTATGATGCATTAAGGATGTTCATATGAGTCACTTAAGGTAATACAACCTAAGAGTTTTTTAATCCATCAAGTTTTAGTGTTTGATTTTGCAAGGGTCATCTTTGAATGATTATAACTCGATGGTAATGTGGTATTTCATCTTATTTAGACCCACTAAATTGTGGAGAATCGAATTAGCTTTCCAATGATACCAATTTTGCCTTAATCCAATACCCGAGCAAAAAGTTATACCTATTTTCGTGAGAGACAATAAGCATAAGCGATTAGTTAGGCGGCGCCCACCCCAAGCATAGGCGATTGGTTAGGCGCCGCCCAACACATGCATAGGCGATTGGTTAGGTGCCGCCTAACCTAGCTTAGGCAATAACTTAGGCACCGCCTAAGCCAATTCCAGGTGCCAAAAACACTACGTTTTGAGTTATTTTAATGGTAATTAAGTCTTTTAACACTCCTTACACGTAACTAAACTTAACCCTATGAAATATATAGCTTATAAACATATTAAAACCCTATTATCATCTCAAAGGTCATCATCCAAGAGCACTAAAAGAGAAAAACAACTAGGGTTGCGTTACTAAGCTTGAAGATCCGATTTCAAGGAAATTCCTCCGTCAATCATCAAGAATCTTCCTTCTAAGGTATGTGTGAGTTGATTTATGGATCCCTTTTATCCATAAAGCTCAAAAACCCTCTTTTTCATTATAAAATATGATTTCTATATTGTTGGGTGTTGATGATCATGTTGTTGATATTGGGTGATTCCCAAGATGGAATCTTTATATGTTTTTTTGAATTTCATGATATCATATGAGTTGGAAACATGTATAATTGGTTGTTCATGATGTATAATTTGATGATTTTACCTATTCTTATGATGTGCACGTAGGGTGTTTGATAAAATGCCTAAGAAACTAGAAATCATGCAATATAGCTAAATTGTGACTAAGTGAAGGAGTCATGATATGCCCTTACGTTCCAATGACTTCTATGTTGATAATATGCCTTGTAAATGTTGTTGAAATACTCATGAACTATTCTTATGAGATTATGCTATGCTTACTTGCAAATCCTACTTATGAACAAGATGTATGATAACCATGCAATCCACATGAACTTCCATGCTATTGATACGTGTCGCCAATATGATTATGCAATGAACATGATATTAAGATTGTGCAAGTACTTACATGTGATATGAAATCCTTTCCATGCAATACATTATTGATAATCATTCTTAGTATGAGATCCCTACTTATGATATTATAAATTATGGACTCTACTCTTATGATCAAGTTAGTCATGTGTGTCAGTTTCCTTCCATCGAGTCATGGGGGTACTTGTACCCGAGAACTATAGCTGTGTACCTAGATCCATGTCATGTTTCATGATATTCAAACTCAAGCTATGATTCTATAGTCTTTATTCAATCATGTGACTCAGGAAAACCTCATGATCTTAGTCAGTTGTCAGATATCAGTAACATTCCATCAGTCAACGGAATTCAGTAAGATTAAGGCATACACAGTCAGTTATTCATGTCCAGTCCTTCCTGATAGGAGTAAAGGTTAGCACCGAGTGAACTCAAGGATGGGAACTCACCTACCAGTTTAGGTTGTGATTCTTAGTAGTCATCATTGTGTTCAAGAACTACGTAGCCAGTGTAGGTTGAGACATCTTAACCCATCAGATTAGGGTTGATGAGGTGGCTTAACCGTTAGTTTAGGGTTCCCACTATTCTCATTGAGTATCCGACAGATAAGGGTCACTCACAGGCTATCCTTATCCATGGATTGACTTATTTGTGCTATAGTTCTTTCTTTTCATGTTACACCATAGGTTTCGAGACACGAGCTCCAGCCTAATAGTAGTGGTAGTATTCCAGTTGTAGAGAAATTGTGAGTCCTCATTGATTAGAGGACAATATGATTTGATTCATTTATTTATTTCTTCTGTTCAGTTTTACGGAGTTAGTTGGAGATATGTTCTTTCAACTCCTTATTTAGATCGTTTAGAGGCTTTCAGATTTACGTTCAGATTTACATTCAGATTGAGTTGTTTTGGGTATTTTCACCCACATGATTTTATTCTGTTGAACCTTATGGCCTTATAATTCTATGTATTCCACATTATTATATCATGATTTGTAGTAAACAGGTACAGATATCAGTCATGGGTTAGCTTGTGGGTCCTCGGAGTCATCAGCACCATGTAGTATTCTGATTCAGCAAATCGGGGTGTTATATATTGTTACCCAACCTTATTTAAGGATGCATATGACTTAATGAGGAGATGCTACCAGTGTTAGAGAAAAGTCTCAATCTCGAAGCATCATGAACTGTCCATGGCAAAAATAATGGAGGTTGAATTATTCAACATTTGGGGAATTGATTTCATGGGGCCCTTAACGAGTTCCTATTGTCTGAAGTATATCTTGGTTTCTATAGATTATGTATCCAAATAGGTTGAGGTCTTTGTTTTGTCTAACAATGAGGGAAAAAGAGTGGTTGCATTTCTCAAAAAGATCATCTTCTCTCGGTTTGGAGAATCACATACTGTCATAAGTGATGAAGGGTCCTATTTTTATAGGGTGAAGCAACATAAGGTGGCTACTCTATACCACCCACAATCTAGTGGGAAGGTAGAGGTCTTAAATATGGAGATAAAATAAATCTTGGCTAAGACAGTGAATGTGAGTATAAATGTAAGACCCCAAAAAGTTCCCTCATCTTTAAGGCTTTCTAAATGAATCAAAATAAGTCTTACACTTAGAAATTTCGATAAGTGCTCAACATTTAGTTGATTTTTGAACTTTCAAACTTTGGGGAATTATTTATCGACCTTCCTGACCTCTATTTATCGATTTTTTATTGCGTTGCAATGGGTCAAGGAAAGAGTACATCTTGGGTGAGTTTCAAAATTTTTATATGATCCTAAGGGCATGTTTAGGTTTTAGAAATAGTAGCTAAAGGCTATAGGGAGGCGCCACCCAGCTTAGCAAATGCTCTGGGCAAGGCACCACCCAGCTTAGCCAAGGCGCCGCCTTGGCCATAGCCTTTTTGCCTAATTTTCAGCTTCTTTCCTTCGTCTCATTGAGGGTAGAAACGATATTTTCCACCCCTTTATCATCCTTAACATAGGATTAAATCCCCAAGACACCAAAATAAGTTTATTTTCTCTCAAAATTACCAAGGAAATTCATTAGGGTTTCAAACC
>NW_025851172.1:0-4883 GCF_002878395.1 Capsicum annuum
ATCTATCTATCTATCTTTACTTTCTTGTAATCGTTTGTCTATATCTAGTGTAATCCATTTGTGTTCTTGTCTTGTAACCGTGTGTTGTTGTTATTGCATCTTGTTCATCAAGTGTTGTTATTGTTTTTAGTGTGTTTTACTCTTGATGTCATTTCCTTTCTTGTTCTTCTTGTGAATTCGAGAGAGGTCATCAAAGGGGGTCCTCGGTTCTTCAAATCGTTGACTATTTTGATGTATCTTTTTGTGTCTTTCTTGTCGATCTTGTATCATTTGGTATCAAATCCGATCTTGATTTCGTTTCTACGAAGTCAATCTTGGGTTTGTTATCTTGAAAATTGCAAAAAAAAAAAGTGTCAAAATTAAAAATTAAAAAAAAAGTACTATTTTCGTTTTTGACCCTAGGTCAAAATTTGAGTCTTTGATTTTGTTGTTTTTTTGTGTTTTTAGTGTTATATTATTGTTGTCTAACACTATAGGAGTCTAGGGTTCGAATTTGAGCTAAATCGGAGTTGATTTAAGTGTTCTACTCTTGATGTGGGCTTAAACTTGAAGAAAGAGAGGTGGGTTCGATATCTAGAATTTTTGGTTGAGAAATTGAACAAATTGATGTTTGAAATGTGTTTAGAAGGTTGAAAATAGCCTTGGTTCAAAATTTCATTGCATTTCGATCATCGGTTCAAGAGTTAGAGATTTTTGAAGTTCTTGAGTGTTCTTGAGAAGATTCAAACCTTCATCTTGAATTCTTTTCAAAAGGTGGTGTTTGATCCTCAAAATTGAAGAAAAAGTTGTGTTGAGTGCCTAATTTATAGGTACCATGGCTTTGGGAGATGAGATCTAACCTGTCTCAAAAGAGGCGATAATGAAAGCTCTCATGGATTGGCGACAAGAATTGAACAGTTGGAAGAAGGATGGGTCACGTTTGGAAGGAAACATGGAAAAGGTGACATGTCTTACTACCCAAACCCCACCAAATATACCCTAACCACCACAATTCCACCAACAAACACCTCATTATCAAAGACCACATCCGATTCCACTTCAAGAACATGTTCCCACTACAAATTAAGTTCCCGACGACATTGTTCATCCAACCCAAATCCAAATTAAGAAGACCAATTCTAACATGGAACCTTTGTTCCTCGCTAACCAAGATGCTAGCATTTTACCTAGCATCACTCCTTCATTTGTGCAGGTTCATGAACAAATAATATCAAAGGAGGATGCAAGAAGAATGCCATATGAAAATGAGCTTGAAAGCCTAATGGAGTTCTTACAAAAGAATTCCAAACTTGAAAAGTGCAAAGACAAGTTGATAAAGGAGCTGGATTCGAGGACGAATCCTCTTCAAGAAAGGGAGGATGATACAAGATCAATGGGTTTCACTCCTTTTGTATCGATGCTTCAAGGATCACATCTATGGATCCAAGATTTAGTTGTTTTAGGGGAACAAATACGTGTGTGGATTATAGCTTGGAGCGCGGGAGAAGCTACATTTGATGATATCATCCACGGGAGCATTGAGCCACGACGTGTTTGGAAGATAGAGTGGGCATCGAGAGAGCATGGACGCCCATGACATTATTTTGGGCTTTGGGTCACTTTTGGGCCCAATAGTTTTTAGGGTCACTTTTGGGTCCATTGTGTAATAAAGACCCATGACCTATAAATAGCTAGTTTGCCTTCATTTTAAGGTATGGGTGTCAAACGGGTCGGTTTTAACCGTCCCACTAAAGGAAACCGGACCGGTTTGACCCGGCTCGGTAAGCCCAAGGGCTTTAAGGGCCCGAGTCCCGGTCCGGTTGGGTTTTGAATTTGGGCCTGGTTAATCCTGACCGGACTTAACCCGGTTAGGGCCCGCTGGGTAACCGGCTAGGCCCGGCCCGGATAAGCCCATTTAATTTTTATTTTTTTTAAGATTTTGGAAAATTGGGCCAAACTAGCCGTTGGCCCAACGGCTATAATGGCTAGTTTTGGCCCAAATATAAAAAAAAGGTTTTTTTTTATTTAAAATCATTTTTAAATCCCAAAAAAAAATCTATAAATACCCTACACTTTCAAATTATTTTCCACATAATTTTTCATCCTCTCAAATCTCATTCTCTCTCAAATCTCATTTCTCAATTCTCAAATATTCTATATATTTAAATTTTAAAGTGCTCACTTTAATTTTTTTAATTTTGCGATTACTAAGTACGAGTGGAAGTTTCTAAAGTCGCAACCTTCGAATACTTCCAAAATTTGGTATTATCGTTCCATCTCTTACTTTTAATTTATAATTAATGTATTAATTGTTGAATATTTATTTTTATTACTTTTTTTTATTTTGAATATTTTTTAGTTTGATTTATACTATGGATAAATTAAGAAACCTTGGTAAAAGTGTCAAAAAATTTTGTCCCGGAAGTGGTAGTGGTAGCAAAAAGCGAATTACTAGCAGTAGAGGTACTTCAAGTACTAGGTATACCCGTGTGCCTTTGCCTCAGGTACCACTTAGTCAACCTTATGAGGAAAAAATAAGTTTAGGTGCTCACGATATGGATTATTTAGAAGTTCAAGAAAATTACGGTATAGAAGAAGAAAATGAAGTAGATGTGGTTGATTTAGATGAAGATGATAAAAATATTGGTGAGACACCCGAAGTAGGAAATGCTAACGTTAGATCCGAATCGGTTAATCTCCCTCCCCGTCCTCCCCATGCCCCAAGAGCTCGTAAACAAACTAGTGTTGCATGGAAATTTTTTGAACGTATATCAGATACTGAGGTACAATGCAATATTTGTCAAAAAATATATAAGCATAAAAGAGGAGGCAAGCAAGGGGGTACGGGTACGTTAATGAGACATTTAGCTGAAGACCACGAAAGAGAGTTAAAAATTGCACAAGGTGGTGAGGCTGTTGGTGGGCCCACACAAACTAGAATGGACCCAACAACCGATCACTTAACGAAGAAGTATAATAAATTGAGGGACCGGGAAGAAATAGCAAAAATGGTAGTTGTAGGTTGTTTGCCTTTTAGTTTTCCTTCTTCTGATGCTTTTATTCATTATATTCAAGTAATTTATAATCCTATGTTTAATGGTATTCCTAGAAGTACTTGTCGGTCAGATATTTTTAGACTTCATTCATAATAGTGTTTTTATTTATCTACATTGTTAAAAAATATTCAATGTAGAATATCCCTAACTTCTGATCTTGGTCGTGCTGTAAATAAAAATGATTATTTAACTGTTACTTGTCACTGGATGGATAGTAATTTTGTGATGCAAAAACGTATTCTTTCTTTTTTATATGATGAAGATCGTAAACATACTGAACAATTTATTACTGACTTGATACATAAATTTGCAGCATTTTATGGTATCAAAAATAAAATCTTATGTATCACTTTTGATAACGTTTCTAACAACAAGACTGCTATAACAAAGTTGAAATCTAAGCTATCACCGTTGTTACCTGAAATTTTTCATATTAAGTGTGCATGTCATTTATATAATTTAATTGTAAAAGATGGTCTTGAGTTTTTTGAGATTTATATTGAAAAAATTCATCTTGCTGTTGGTTTTATAGAAGGAAATAATCGTAGATCGAGAATTAAAGAATTTAAAGTTAAATGTCAAGAAAATGGACTTGCACCGATATTGATGCCTGAGAAATTGATATTAGATGGAATTCTACGTATGATTTTTTAAAAACTTGTTATAAATATAGAGTTCCTATTACACTAGCTTTTAACCAACATTGTGGTTCATTTGTTGATTCTACCGATTGCATGCTACTTGATTCTAATTGGGTTGTAATTAATGATCTTGTTAAGTTTTTGGAAAAAATTTATGTAGGTACGGTTGAATTTTTCGGTGCTTATTATCCTACTATTTGTAATATTTTGGGATATATAACCAATATTTCTGGTTTGCTCAAAGAATATAAAAATAAAGAAGGTTATGAAAATGCTGTTGGTGCCATGTTTACTAAATTTAAAAAATATTTTTTCCCAATTCTCCCTATTTTCTTGGTTGGTGCTATGCTAAATCCGTGCATTAAATACTATACTATGTGCCACTTTAGTACTCTTATTTATCGTAACTTAGAAATAAATACTAACAATAATTCTGAACAAGTACAACCTAATTTGTGGATGGCTACGTCTGATGCGAATGCTTACATAGATAAATTATATAACCACTATGCTGATTTAGTTGATTTAGCTGTATCGGCACAAATCAGTCCAACTGTCGTTCCTCATCCTCCTGAAGTGCCATCATTTTCTAAAAGGCCGGCACATTGTGGTTTTCCTAATTCCTTTTATGATTTACCCTGTTGGAACAGTGTTGACGAGGGATCTTACACATCAACTTATCGGGAAGAGCTTAAGTGTTATCTTCGGTCTCCGCCAGAGGATCGCAGACGACGGATCAACACGTTGGATTGGTGGAGGAATAATGAATCACAATATCCTGTGCTTTCAAGATTAGCTAGAGATATCTTGAACGTTCCAATGTCAACCGTTGCATCAGAGAGCGTCTTTAGTCAGGGACGACAGCAACTTGGAGACAACCGTCACTCATTGGGAAGCAATGCAATGAATGTTCTAGTTTGCCTCAGAGATTGGATTAGAGCAGAAAGAAGAAAACAAGGAATGGAACCGGAGACGAATGACGAGCAGAAACTTGAAGAAATTATGACTTCATGGGAGAATTCAGAAGAATCAAGTCCAATGCATGGGTTTGCCCCTGTTGACTTTGACTATCCTATGCAAGTTCCCGTTAATATTAACATGGATGAGTTGGGAAAAATCTTGCATAGTTTGTTGATTTTTTATTCATGTAAATTATAAATTTTGGATCATTTTGCAATCAATAAAATTCAACATTCATTAATTAACT
>NW_025851173.1:0-9546 GCF_002878395.1 Capsicum annuum
AAGTGGTTGCATCTGCATGCAGCTTATTCCTCCGAACCTGTCTTTACTGCAGCCTCTTGTGATGATCAGGCAAAAGTTGATCAACTTTCAATTACTTTTATATCTACAAAGAAGAAGGAAAAAATTATATCACAGAAAGAAAATTATTCATCTGTTGCATCAGATGTAAAGTCTGTTGCATTAGATGTGAAGTCTGTCACGTTAGATGTGGAGTTTGATGCAACAGATATGGAGTCTGTTGGAATACATAGCAGCCTTGCTGGTGGTTTGATTTGTTCCAACAGTTGTTCCGTTTGTTGCAATATCAACAATAGCATAAACTACAAACAACAAATAAAAAAAATCAATAATAAAAAAAAAACAATATTTGTTCCAACAACATCATCAACAACAAAGAAGCACACATCCTATGTTCCAACACCATCAACAACTAGGAACAGACCCAAATGGAGTCCTCCGAGTGCGCGAGCACAGACTGAACTTGTATCGAACTTTATATATGTATATGGAAATTAAGAAAAAACGTATATAATCTAATCAGTGAGCACTCATAGTAAGAGTTGTTTGGTTAGCCTAGTTGTTGTTTATGGGTGCTTAAGGCTATTTAATTCTTTTGGTCTTGAGTTCAATTCTCACTCATCTCATATTTTTTTAATTTTGGTAACTAACTCTTCTCTCCTTATTCACTTTAAACTTTCTTTTATTGTTTCTCCCTTACTCCTTGTGTTGATTATTCGGACTCCACTATTTTTAAGCTAAGAAGCACCCACCATCTAAAAAATCTGGATCCACCACTGTCAATAACACCACACCACAAGTTCCAACAACGCCAACCCCACCAACAATATCAATAACAACATCAACAACAAAGAAACAAACAAAATACATAAAAAAATGATACTGCCAACAAGGCTTTTAAACTTCTCCCAACAGATGACTTCTTTTTGCATCTTGTAATAAAAATTCTCTGTTCATTTATTCAATAATTAAAAGTTCCTTCAAAATTTTTAAATAAATATGATATGAAAAAATGGTAATTAAATTTAAAAAATGTAAATAACTTGCAAGAAGAAGACGAGAATGAAAGAGCAATAGTGAATCATACCGTAATATCAAAAGAGGGTCAAAACAGCAATTTCAGTCGAGGAATCTAAGGTATAGACATGAATCGATTTAGATCCAAAAGAAAATTTATGAGAAAGAGGAGAGAAAAAAAGGTTGTGATAACCCTAAAGATGATAGAAAGATAAAAGATAAGAGACGAATAAAATAAATTTAGGGCTGAAGGAGAGATGAGATAATTCTAATTTCTAGATGTACTACCCTTAATATTAAATGACTAAACAAAGTGTATTTATTCAAATTTATATTTTCAAAGCATAATTAATTTGGTAGTAAAATAAACCCCTAATTAATATTTTCTTAATGGGTGTGCCATGTCAATAGGGGTCAACTGTAATATAATATGAAACGGAAGAAGTATTAGGGGTTTCAATATTCATTAATTGATATTCACTAATAATTTAAGGGGCACGAGAAATAAAATGGGTGACATTGAAAAGATAGGACAAGACTACTCAATGAGATTTTTGAGTTATCCAAGAAATATTTTTTACCACCTTTAGTAGTACTACTACTTTATCTACTCGGACAAAAGCTTTCTTTAAAATTACAAAAAAAATAAAAGATGGTCAAACAGATTTGTCGTCTGTTGCAACAGATAAAAATATCTGTTTGAAAAATCCCAACAGCTCAGTCATCTGTAACAACAAATGGAAATGTCCATGTGATAACTAAATCAGAAATGTCATCTGTTACAACAGATATCAATATTTGTTTGAAAATTTCCAACAGCTCAGTCATCTGTCATAACAAATGCAAATGTCTATTTGATAATTAAATCAGATATGTCATCTGTTGCAACAGATATTGTTATCTATTTGAAATTCTCCAACAGCTTAGTCGTTTGTTGCAACAGATTTCATTGCAATTGATTTTGGTGGAACTAGGGATGAAAGGATGATCTCCTCATTAACTTAATGTTAAGATTAATAATAGTACCTACATCGATCTAGGTGGAACGAGGGATGAATGAATGAGCTCACAGGGACAACTACAGATCCAATTGAGTCGTTGTATTTTCATGGTATTAGTATTGCGTTCATCCCGACTTGAGTCGTTGATCGATCACTCTGAGTTGAAATGAGTTCTCATTAACTTAATATTAAGATTAATAATAGTACCTACATCGATCTAGGTGGAACTAGGGATGAATGAATGAGCTTAAAGGGTCAACTAAAACTTCAATAGAGTCTTTTAGCAATTGCATGATGAGGCAGTACTGCGTTCCTTTCGACAAAAGTCATTGATCAATCACTCTGAGACGAACCGATTCTTACTACCATATATGTTTAACTAATACCTTAATTGAATAATCTAGTACTAGGGGTGAGTTCTCATAGGGTCAACTACAACTTTAAGTGAGTTTTTTGGCAATTGCATGATGAGACGGTACTGCGTTCCTCCCGATAAGAGTTGTCGATCGATCACTCTGAGTCGAACTGATTCTTACTACCTCAAATGTTCAACTAATACCTTAATTGATTAATCTAGGACTAGGAGTGAATTCTCATAATGTCAACTACAATAGATGACGACCCCTATTTGATAATTTACAACAGATGGGTAATCTATTGCGACATTGACTTAAACCATTTGATAATTTACAACAGATGGGTAATATGTCGCAACAGATGAATTAATCTATTTGATAGTTTACAATAGATTTGTGATCTGTCGCAACAAATAATGTAATTTGTTTGATAGTTTACAACAGATGCTAATATGTTGCAACAAATTACCTAATTTGTTTGATTTGATCCAACAGAAAAGACATTTATTGCAACAGTTTGAACATTTGTTTATATATAATTCAATTGAGTTCATATGTTAGACTAATACCTTAATTGAATGTGAGTTCTCATAGGGTTAACTTAAACTTCAATTGAGTCTTTTGGCAATTGCATGATGAGACGGTACTGCGTTTCTCCCGACCAGAGTCGTCTATCGATCACTTTGAGCTGAACCGATTCTTACTACCTCATATGTTAGAATAATACCTTAATTGATCAATCTAGGACTAAGTACTAATACCTTAATTGAATAATCTAGGACTAGAGGTGAGTTCTCATAAGCTCAACTATCGATTAATCTAAGACTAGGGGTGAGTTCTCATAGGGTCAGCCACAACAGATGGCAGCGCCTATTTGATAATTTACAACATATGCGTGATCTGTTGTGACATATAACAATCCATTTGATAATTTACAACAGATGGGTAATCTATCACAACAGATAACTTAATCTATTTGATAATTTACAACAGATTCGTAATCTGTTGTTACCTAATTTGATTGATAATTTACAACAGATGAGAAATCTGATGCAACATGTTGAACATTTATTTTTTACAATTTCAATTGAGTTCATATGTTAGACTAATAGTACCTAAATTGATTAATCTAGGACCAGGGGTGAGTTTTTATAGGGTCAACTAGAGTACTCGGTCAACTACAACTTCAATTATTTTTATACAATTTCAATTGAATTTACCCTTTTGGCAATTGCATGATGAGAGGGTTAAAAATTGCGCATATATTTTATGATTTTTTAAAAATAATTAAGATCAATTCGGACCAAATTAATATTTTTAAAACTTGTCATTCCTTTTTCAAAATACAAATCAACCCATACAAAACGTTTCATTATTTCAAATCTCTAGGTCTCTCTTTTTCTCTCCCACTGTCACTCAACAATACAGTACAGACAATAACTACTCAACAAATTTGCTCAACCCTCTACAACAGATCATTTTTATTCTTATTTACGAGCACATAGGTCTTATTTTTTACTTCATTCTTACTTGTACAGTCATTTTCTTTGTCTTCGTAGGCAATAAAGTTCGAGAAGAGCTCTATATTTGTTATTTTTTTTCTAAAAAAATAAGGTCTTTTAAGTTAATGATGAAAAATAAAACTTTTAGTTATATTATCTTCGAGAATGGGTTTATAATTTTGAGTTTTGATGGTAAAATCATAGGAAGAACTCAAGAAATCTCTAGTTTCCATCGCAATGTTCCGTTGACTGTCGTGGTATTGTTGGATGGTGTTTGTGGTGTTTGTGGTGGTGGTGGTCGTCGTCGTCGTCGTCGTCATGGTAGCACTGGTGGTGGAATTGGTTGGTGGTGTTTGTGGTGGCTGTTGGTGGTGTCGGTATTCGTGGTGTTTGTTTGTTAGCATTGGTTGGTGGTGTTTGTGGTGGTGGCAATTGATGTGTCGGTATTCATGGTATTTGTAATGTATTTTTTTAAATTTATGCATACATCAATTGTAATGTAATTTTTGTTTTTCTTTGTTTGTTGGTAAAATATTTCTCCCAAAAGAAAAGAAAGTGAAAGTGGACCAATGTCTAACTACCCAAAGAAAAGGCTACAGTACAGAGGGATTCGGAGAAGCTTTCTGAACAATCTCAGTCAGGGAAAAGTGAAGCTGGGAGAGATGTGAAAACAATATTGAGGGAGATAGACAAGGGTTTGTAGATGGTGATGAAGAAAATAAAAGTGAGAAAGAGAAGGAATTGGAGAGTGAGAAAGAGAAAGAGGATGGTCATCAACATGATGATAATGGATAACCAATGGGGCATGAATTAATATCGGCATACCAGCATGATCCTGTCAAAACTCTTAGTATTGACAGGTTTCAAGTTGCGATGCTGATAAATGACCCAGAAGCAAAATAACTAACTGGTCAAATTGTACTTAAATGTCAGATTGGGAAAATTTTTGAACATTTTATGAAAATTATAAAGAACGAAAACATAGGCGAACTTTTTAAGAAGAGCTGCTTTGGACGCTTTTTTGAGCTGCCTGAGGACCCCTCTGCCCGTATCCGTTTCCCTATGACGATGATATATAGTCTTCTCAAGTGCAGGATCAAGTACGTGGGGAATGATAAAGATTCGGAGGAGGGGAGCAAAAAGAAGATGGATGAAATCTGGATCAACTACTATGGCATGCCTGTTTGTTTTGGCTTGCAAGAGTTTGCCATAGTGACGGGCTTGTGATGCCATCTTCCAGAAGGACCACCACCCCACAAAAGATCCAAGGCAAGAAAATGCAAGGAAAAAATAAATGGGTTGTTTGACATTGCTCGACGTGGCTACAAAGTATCAGATTTGTTGACAGATCTTGAGGATAAAACCATACCAGAGCAGTACAGGGAGCATTATGCTTAGTTTGGTTTGCCCATTCGGTTATATTGGCAAGAGACGTCAACAAGGTCATAGAAGATGATTTGTTGACGTGTGCTGAGGATTTTGATAAATTCAACAATTATCTCTGGGGATATGACTGCTTTTACTTGACTGTCCAATATTTACTAACAAAGCTATCCTCAGGGACGACCACATTATACGGCTTTCCTTGGGCTTTCATGGTAAAATTAATTACTAATTTTACTCATCCATTAGTTTATATTGAATATAGTTAGTATGACTTTTTTTTGCTTGCTTTCTGTTTACATTTTTTAGGCTTGGGCATTTGAAGCCATTCCTCCCCTCCAAAAGCAGTTAATGGATTACCCGGATGAAGTTTCTCATCCAAGTATGTTTAGGTGGTTGGCTACAAAGAGCAACACCAATATTAAGAAGGCTGATCTCTTTAACCCTTTGGATGATGCAGTACGTCTTCTTCACGTAAAATAATTTTACTCAAAGAAAGATATTAAACAGATGTTATATTTAGTACAACAGATGTTATATCTGATGCACCAAATGGGACATCTGTTGCGACAGGGTATATCTTGCATCAGATTACCCAACTGTTGCTTTAATTCTCTGAACCCAGCTCCTAACAGATTAACCATCTACTGTAAATTATGCAACAGATGTGTAATCTGATAACATATTGTTCATCTGTTGCGATGTACAAATTATCTGTTGCATAACAGATTACCCATCTTGTGCAACTGTTGCAACAGATGATTGATATTTTGCATCAGATTATCTATGTGTTGCTCCGTTTCTCTAAACCAGACTCAAATAGATTTTAACCATATACTGTAAACTGTGCAACAGATGGGTCTTTTTTAAGATGTAACCCAACTGTGAAAATTATTATATTATATGATTTAAATCCATCTGTCTTTTTTTATAGGTTGTACATCTATGGATCGTGCCTACTGAGGAGTCGGTGATGACTTCTTATATTACTCTAAGTCATGTTTATACTATAGCAAACCCAATGGTGGAGTTAATAAAAAAGAAATTGGTTGGAGCAACAGCCATAAGAAGAGCAGTTAGGCAAGGTCAGCCTAATGTTGAGGCTCTTCATGACCAACCTTTTACTAAGGCAGATCTGGGTGATTCTTCTGGTGGAGTTGTTGGTGTTAGTGGCAAGCATGTTGATACTGCTACCTCTTGTGATGATGAGCATGTTGATGCTCAAGAAAGAATAAATATGTTTGAAAACACCCCTTTTCGCCCTTAGACAAGTCTCTCTCACCCCTCTTCACCCTCGTGTTCTCATTGCGAATATGAAAAGTGCAAGGACAGACAGGATAAATGCTTTGAAAAAGTAGAGGCTATCTCTAAAGCTATCAAGAAATTCAAATCCAAAAGGTTTTTCATACCATCCAAAAAGGTGAGGGAGCCACACACTCCTACAGTGTTGGTTAGGAGAAAGAAAAGAGCAATTAGCGGCGTACTCTCCGGTCGGAAATCAAAAGAAATTGCAATTCCTCCCTCTCCAAAAGCTGTTGAAGTTCAGGGGCCAGTCAAGAAGGTGGACATATACACAGAACTTGGTTCCAAAGAGAAGAGGGATCTGCAACAGGCCAAGAATGCCAAGCCAGGTGCACCAGATTACCCCAGGCCTCCCTTTTCCCCCCAAGACTTCCAGACTATGACTGATATGCATTTTCCGTAGGAGGACAAGGCAAGTATACTTTTCCTAACCTAGCCCTTCAAATATACCCCATGAAAAAGAAGCTACGCAACAGATTTCACATCTGTTGCAACAGCTGGGTATACTGATGCAACTGGTAGTGGTTCTGTTACAACTTATTATCCATCTGTTGCATAACCTGCGTTGGATTATTGGTTCAGAGAACCCTATGCAGCAGATGGACCATCTGTTGCATCTTTACAATTACTAACCTATTTAAAAATTGACTTCTTATCTCACAGCATATTGACATAATTCTCTGCCTCATGAGGAAAAGGCAATTATCCTATTAGGAAGATTATGACGTTGCCGATAGGATAATGGACCTCGACTTCTGCAAGAAGCTCAAGGATAGGTACGATCAACTCAATGGGGAGGCGCTAGCCCTTGGCGTGGGACTTGATTTCCTAGTTCCTACATTGGTCTTAGATGAAGAAATGATAAAATATGTTGGAGAGAAGAGGCCAAATCCACACGGCAAGAGCTAGACCGAGACAAAGAGGATTCTTACAGTGATTAGCATATACGACATGCATTATCGAGCTGTTGAGATACTACTCGAGGAGGGAAAGATCAATGTTTATAACTCCAACGTACCTCTCATCAATGATTTTGATATTTTTCTCCTCGTGGAGCCACTGATGGTGTTGTTTCCCATCTTGTTGAGGGATAGTAAACTAATAAATTATTTTCCAAAGGAAGTGTTGATGAAAAAATCATGGGATTTTGAAGGTTGAAACAAGGGAATCATCCTTCCAAAAGATAATGCCGCTAAAGCGAGCGGCTCGCACGCTCTTGCATACATCGAATATTTGCTGACTGACATAGAAATGTCCAAGCCAATGACTTTTCTGTGCGACAACGTTTTGGCAAACCTGCAAGAGGTCTGTGCTTATGGGGTACTAACTGGAGGCTTGAAGCCTGTGTATATAGAAGAACCTATGAAATAGAAATTTTTAATTTCAAGTCACCCTTCACTTTATTACATGTACATATAGTGGTAATAATTTTTTTCTGATGAAAGTTGTGTTTTTTATAATGCAATAGATTGTCAATATGTTGTAAAATATATTTAATCTGTTCTGGTAGATAGTTTATCTATTGCAATATGTTGGTTATCTATTGCATTACGCCGATGTTATTTCTATGAATAATCTAATAATCTAAGTCTAATCTGTTGCAACAGTGGGAAAACCTGTTTGATAATTTCCAACAGATGACCTAGATTTTTAAACATATGCCTAAATCTTTTTTATATTTTCCAACAGTTACGCTTGAATATCCATGTTCTCGACAACACCAAACCAGTAGCAAATACACACACCACCATGAAAATTTTAGCAATTAGGCTTGAATATCCATATGCCCAACAACACCAACCCAGTAGCAATAACGGCAAGAATGTAGCATCTTCTTGCTCGATTTTGTTTCTCTTCAGAAGCCTTGTCTTTGTTCAACAAACTCCAGATTACACGATTTGCTTGTGAAGGATGTCATTCTTCATACCAATCAATGTAATCGCATCCACCCAATTTCTATAAAAAATAGAATACAATTACAAAATAATTACAATTCAATAATTAATCAACTAATTAAATAAAAAAAATATTACCTTTGAAATCTTACAAGTAAAAAATCTACGACCCGGATTTTGTTGAATCCAAGAAGTCTTTAATAGAGCTTCTTGACCGCACTTACAATATTGAAAATCTTTATCACAAAAAATAGTGGAAGATGTGCTCGACATTGTCAAGCTCATTTGGAAAAAATAAAAGACATAATTTGAAGAATTTGGATAGATAAAAGAAGATGACGATGAAGAAGAAGATTTGAAAATTTAGGGTTAAATTTTAGGAGAAAGATGAATATATAAGACAATGGGAAAGGGGGGAAATGACCATTGGGGGCTAAGTGACGGTGATGGCAAGTCAGTAAAATATGTCAAACTGACATATTTGATGCCTATTTTATTTTACGTGTTTAAAATGAACACTGTCTAATTGATGCCTATTTTATTTTGGGTGTTTGAACTGAACACCGCCGATGGGTTCTGACGTTTTTATTCCAATTCAATTTACTTTAACCTTTTTACACATAGTGGCAATTTTTTATGTCCAACGAAAGTTGAACTTTTATAATGCAACAGATTCTCCATCCGTTGTGACAGTTATTCTACCTGTTCTGACATATAGTTTATCTGTTGCAATAGGTTGGTTATCTGTTGCATTATCTTGATATTTTTATCTAAGTCCATCTGTTGCAACAGTGAAAAGACCTGTTTGATAAATACCAACAGATTACCTACCTGTTGCAACATATGTCAAAATCTATTTGATTTTTCCAATAGATGTGTTCTGTTGCAACAGATACATTATCTATTGCAATAATTGAATCTAGTATTCCTTTTCAATTAATAATTTCAAATCTAAGGAATAAATAAAATTCATAGACAAAATAAAATAAATTGAAGTCTTCATAAATTAGCTGAAATAAGTCAATGAATAAATGAAATGTAAAAAAATTGTTATGGATACAGATCTCAATAA
>NW_025851174.1:0-1269 GCF_002878395.1 Capsicum annuum
AGACAAGATCGACCTATGGAAGAAACGGATGACAGGTTCCAACAAATCCAAGAGCAATTGCAGAAAATAATGGATGGAATGGCCAATATCAATAATCGTAGCCTTCAAAATGGGAAGGAGTTACTGGAACTTAGAGGAGTGTTTGGAACTATAAATTCCAAAGAAAAGGAGAGGGTTGAGTATTCCAATGGTAGAGAAGGTTCCAGTGCCGGAATTCAAGAAGAAAGAAAGCACAATGATGATATGAAGGAAGTAAGAATGAGAGAAGGAAATGGGCGTGGAGGTAATTTCTTCTTTCGATATTCTAGATTAGAATTTCCAAAAATTTCCGGGTTAGATTTGCGTACATGGTTGTACAAGGTTGGTCAACTCTTTTCAATGGATGAAATTCCATTCAATCAAAGAGTAAAGGTTGCATCTGTGCATTTGGAGGGTGATGCTATTGCATGGCATAGGGCGTTTATTAAGTCCAGGAATTCAGTGGTAGAACCTACTTGGACTAACTACATTCTTTCCCTTAATGAAAGATTTGGGGATAATTTTGAAGATCCCATGGAAGCCTTAAAGAATTTGAAGCAAACGGGTGGAGTAAGAGAGTATCAAGCAGAGTTTGATAGGCTTTTAACCGGTGTAAACATGTCTAGTGAGAATGAGATCAATTGTTACTTGGGTGGATTGAAGTTAGAACTGAATAAGGAAGTCAGAATTCAGAACCCCAAAACATTGATGCAGGCTTACAAAATTTCTAGGTTATAGGAGGAAGTTTTTGAGGCACAAGCTAAAACCTGGGGTCTGAGAGCTAATAGGCCACAAGCTGCTTTGCTTCCTACTCCAGTTAACAAAAAGATTCCCAATTTTCAGAAAAAGTTCACACCAAATCCAATATTCAAGAAGCCTATTAATGTAGGTGAGAATAAGAATAACCATCACAATATAGTTACCGGAGGAAGAAGATTAACTTCCGCTGAAATGAATGAGAAAAGGGCTAAAGGATTATGTTTCTTCTGTGATGAAAAATATACTATGGGGCATGTCTGCAAGGCTAAGAAACAGTTATATTTGATAGATGTAGTCGAGGAGGAAGAAAGAGTAGAAGAGGTGGAATTGATCCAAGAGCAAGGATATCAGGATGACACTCATGAATTCATGACAATTTCAGTTCAAGCTTATACTGGTGTTACGGGTTATCAGACGCTGAGGGTGACTGGTTACCATGAAAAAAGACCTTTGCAAATCCTGATTGATACTGGTAGTACACATAATTTCATA
>NW_025851175.1:0-3824 GCF_002878395.1 Capsicum annuum
GAAGACATAAAATCCTATAACAATATGGCATGTTAATTACTGTGTGGCATGTGAATCCACTCAAGCTTGAATTTAGACCATAGAGATCCTTCAACTCAAGGACGAGTTGAAACTATTTCGATCGACTAAGTTTTTGTGGATGTTGTAAAGTGTGTCACCTACCACCGACCATAACTCTCTGTATATGTCGAATTTGGAAACCTACTATGTGTCAAATGATAAGTGTTCGAGTTAGCTTTCCAACGATACTAATTTGGCTAAAATCAGACACCCAAGCAAGAATTATGGCCTTTCAAAGTGATATGCGTCGCCTATCCAATCGCCCATGGCCACTGGAAAGCATAGGCAATAGCCTAGGTGGCACCTATGTAAACATAGGCGATAGCCTAGGCGGCGCCTATGTGAACATAGGCAATGGGATGGGTGGTGCCTATATAAAGAATTCTAGTGACTTAAACACTCCGTTTTGGGGACAAAGTGGTCCTTTTCCACCCTTACTTAACCCTAAAACATAAAATTCAGTTCCAAGGACCCCAAAATACACCTTCATTCATCAAAGGTGCTCAAATATTCTCCTTAGGGTTTCAAAATAAAAACCCAAATAGTTCAAGATTCGACCGTAGGTTTTCAAAGATAATTACATATTTGGAATCACCAATCCACAAGCTTCAAGAAACATCTATTATCCTTGGAAATAGAGGTACGTGGGGTTATCCTAAAATCTCATGGGTGTAGTTTTTATGAACATGCATTCTTTTAAATGGGGGTTTTCAATCAAATGCTAATAACTTACTTTCAATATGATTTCTAAGTCATCTTTCTTTATGTCATGAGAATTGTTTGCCTATATACTTCAATGGTTGAAACCATGCATATGTGATTTGAGATTTTCCATGGAAGTTTGATAAATATGAATGATAAATTGCTTTCAAATTCCCATGATAATGTCTTGATACCCCATATTATATTGTGATCAACAAAAGAGAGCATGAATATGAAATAAATATTGTTCACCACTTGTAAATGATGAAGCACCTTGGTTTTTACATGATTATGCATATGTGGAAGTGATATTGAGGACTTGCAAGTCAGGTATGATGATACCCTACAGAAAATGATATGTGATTGAAGAAAATGAAATTTGAATGCATTGATTTTACATGAGAAAGGTGGATACCCGAAGAAGGCGTTTGAGATATAAGAGCTCATCACTGGAAAATGTGTTTGTCGACACAAAATACTGGTACCAGGCTAAGTGATCTTGTGTACTTGACTTTATGTCATTCTCAAATTGGGACTATAGGTAGGAGCCTGAGCTAAGTGATCTTGGGCACTACCATTGGGTCAAGACACCATGCTATGTGATCTTGTGTGTCTCTCCCTCACTTATACTCTAATCTCGGCGGCAACTGAGGTTAGACAGTTGGTGTAAATTATGTAGGGTATTCCACCTAGCTCAGTTGCATTTTATTGTTGTTTAGAAACTATTGCATTACACCAATGTGTTTTCAAATGATTTGATATGAAATTTCTTTATAATGGCTCTCAACTATATATTGTAAAAATATTATGTTTTGTTTTGATATCTCTGCGTGCCAGTATTTTTGTGCTGACCCCTTCCCCTCTCCAACCTCTCAGGTTCAGAGGCCCAGTGTAGGGGTCAAGAGAATCAGTAGATCATTTGGACAGAGTTGCAGAGAAAAGTGGTAAGCCTTCTACGTTTTGGAAGGTCTTATGTCCTATAGTCCTTTTATCTTATATTCAGTTTTGGGGTCTACTGGGGTCCTTGTCCCAGTTTTATATACGGTTACTTGACTCAGTCATTTGTTAGTGATTTTTGCAGACAGTTGTTTAGAGGTTTATTGATGTTGGGGGAAAATTATCTCCCCGTTATTGTTTCTTTTCATATTTATGACCATGTTTTCGAATTATTGTGTTTCTTCCACATTACTTTGATCATATGAATTAGGTGCATGATTACCAGACAGATAGGGGTTTTTCGGGCCTCCATGGTTCGAAATGCTCATCACGGCTAGGCCCTGGTTCGGGTCGTGACAAAAATAATCTCTCTTATGAAGAGGTTCCAGTTGATATACTTGACTATCAGACTCCCAGACTGAGGAACAAAGAAGTCCCTCTAGTCAAAGTTCTTTGGCGGAATCAGTCCGTTGAGTGAGCTACTTGGGAAGCAGAAGCAGATTTGTGGATCAAGTATCCTCACCTCTTCTCCACAGACTCAGACTCGGCTCTAGGTAATAGTTTTCCTTAAATTTATCCAATTTCATGTTCAGATATAGTTACTAACTTAGTATCAATTAACGTTGCATACTTAGTCATGCATTCATGAATCAGTTCAGCCATGCACTCATGTATCAGATATGCATATTCAATATTCAAACTCAGCTTATCAGTAATATCAGTTACAAAATCATGCATCAATTATGCATATTTAGTATGATAATTCAGTAGTTCAGTAGTCTAAGCCATGAAATCATGCTTCAGTTATGCATGTCCAGTATGTACTTTCAGTGTATTAGTTCTCCCATCTTAGTCAGTCTCATTCGAGGATGAATGTTCCTAAGGGGGAGATATTGTAAAATCCTGCAAAATCCTAAGCTTAATCCAGTCCTTTAAAGCTTGTTAAGGGGTCCCAGATGTAGAAAGTTTAGCTAAGTATTCATACTTAGAGTTATTTTAGCCTTCCTAAGTTGGAAATCTTATTTCTTGATCTTTACGACCATTATATGTTGATCTTTAAGTTGATTCATGATCAAGAATGTCAGTAGGTGTTCTCGGACGAGTTTTGGATTTTTTGGACATCGTTTGAACCATGTTTGAGTGACCAAAGAAGTGGGTCGACGCGATCTCGATGAGTCACATCGCTAATTGCGTCGACAGATAATTTTTTCCTCAGCTTCAGTGCAGTTTCCATTGAACCGATGCAGACTCGATGCAGTGCGTCGACCATCGCGTCGATTCTATTGATGCGGCGCGTCGGTTTGCAAATTGCTAGGCCCATTTTTAGTCATTAAAAAGCTGCATTCTCAGGGGTTTTTGGGTCATTTTCCCACTTCTATCAGCCCCTAAAACAAAAGATTTAGCCATTTTAGAGGCAAAAAACCGATCACTATTCTCAAAATTACTCAAGAGCAAAACCCTAGAGCTTCTAATTCAAGATTCAAGAACTCACTATCAAACTTCACTAATTCAAGTACCAAGGTATATGAAGTGTTCATCCAAGGGTTTCCTTCCACCCTTGGAGTTCAAGAAACTATTTTAAATATCAAGTTAATTGATTTCATGAATTCCATGTTAGATTTTAAGTGTAGTCATGATCATAATGCTAATTGGGTTTCCAATCCATGGTTTATTACAAGTTTCATGTGGAATTAAATAATATGTGTGTATTATCATGTGAAATCATGTTGAAATCCTTGAAATTATGAATTTGGAATTGAAATTATGACGACTGCATGTTGTTTAGTATTATGTGTATAGATAATGTCCCCCAAGCGTTTGATTAATTGCTCATGTGAATTAAATGGAATAATCATGACAAGTTAGACTATGTACAAGCCTATATCACCCAAGTGTTTGTTCAAATGCTTATGTGAATTGACTAATGAAAGCAGGACATGTTACTATGTGATTCTATTTATGCATAAGTTCATTTACATCAAGTGTTTGACAAAATGTCTAACTAAATGCATTGCTAGTAAGCAAGTATTATTTTGCCTCTAAGGTCATGCTATGTTTACTTTTCATACTATCGAGTCCTGGGGGTATTCAATACCCAAAAATTTAGTTATTACTTAGAGCTACAG
>NW_025851176.1:0-5659 GCF_002878395.1 Capsicum annuum
CATCACTACAAAATATTTCTAAAACATTCTAAGAAATTTAATAAAATAATCATATTAATTATTTTTGTACTATGCAAGTTAAATCAAAATGTGACAAATAAAAATAACACAAAGTAAATATATAAATGGACATGTTTGAGCTACATGTTGATTTTCCTGTAAAAGGGATTGGGATGTTGGAAATTATAAGCACATATATTAAATGCAAAATGCGGCTCCCGAGTGTGACCTGTTTTTTATTTTCATTGGCTATGCAATGTCTCTTTAGTGGTGGGTAGATCAATTTTGTGGTATGATTAGATCGACTTTTCGTGATTTTAAATTAAATTTATGTCAAATATATTAAAATGTTGTTTAATTTTATGATTTTAAGCATGTCAAGTGAAAAATTCAAAATTAAAGTGCGAGGAATTATTTTTTTAAACATATTAAAAAAAATGTAGGTCATTCTTGAAATTAAAGTGTTGTCAAGCATGTCTTCTTTCATCTTCACCACCCCTCTCCATCCTACCCGAAACAGAAACCCTAATCCACCCTAGCCTGGCCGCCGCCTGCCACTCCTTGTCAATATCCTTCCACTTTTGGCCTTCTCAACCCGTGAGTTTGTCAAATCAGAGAACCAGTCCCCAAGTTCATGCAAGATCAAAAAAGAGGAAAATCTCTATGGATTCGACATCAAATCTCTGAAGAAGCTAAGGTTTAGGGGGGGTTGGTTTCAAAATTCAAATTTCCTCCTTCCCATTTTTTTTATCCTGAGGTTTCAAATCCGGATTTTAAGTTCAGATTTATGCCTATAAATATGGGTCATTCGTTTCTATGGAGGGGAAGAGGTGAAAGAACAAAAAAAAGGAAAAAAATGAGTGGAAACTAAGAAGAGAGTGAAAACCAGTATTTGTTAACAGCGAGAGAAAAAAATTGAGGAGAATGAGGTTTTAAGAAAGGGATAATAGGAAAAAATTCAAAAAGGGAGAGAAAACAAAAGGCTCAAAAACTAGAGAGAAAAACTCAAAATCAGTGTGAAAAATACAGGTTAAAATTCGGAGGTCTAGTTGTCAGGTAAATAGGGTTTCCTTTTCCATTTTTGGTTCAAATTCAGAATCTCGAAGTTGAGAGTGTAGTTGGAATCTTGACATTTGAAGCCCCGATTTCACTGCACCAGATAAGGTGCGATATCTCCCCCTTTGTTTTCATCAATTTCCCTTCATCTCTTGTTAAAGTTCCATGGACATAGGATTTTTGTTTTAACCAGCTCTTGTTTTGTCATGTTGAAAGATGATTTTGTATGTGAGTATTCACATATGTGTGCCATTACCCCCTTTCCTCTCCTTTTCTCTTTACGCGTTTGACTCCTAAAGTGAGTTCTAATTTGATTTCATTTCGGATGTGTAAGTTGTTGAAAACGGATTCGTAGGGGGGTTTTGAGCCCGTATTGGTATTGTTGTTGGTTTCCAGAAAAACTTAGTTTGGAGCATGATTAAATTTAATTTTCAGGATTTCTTTGAACCGAAATGGGAGATATCAATTTATAGGGCGATTGGCTTTAGAATTACGATCATAATAGATTTGCTTTCAAGATAAAAACAACGAAAGAGAACACATCCTAATCTAACCCTCGAAGCATCATAAAATACCTTGAATCCTCCAGAGCCTGATGGTAAGGCTAATACCGGTGTAGTGGTCAAAGATATTTTGAGTTTCTGGAAGCTCTGCTCACATTCTTTTGTCCACTGGAACTTCACATCTTTCTATGTTAACCTAGTTAATGGAGCTATAATTTTAGAGAAATCCTGCATAAAACGCCTATAGTAATTAGCCAAACCTGTAAAGCTACGAATCTATGTGGGTGAAGTAGGCCTAGGCTATTTCTGCGCTGCTTTTGTCTTTTTAGAATCCATCGTGATACCTTCTTTGGAGACAACATGCCCCAAAAAGGATACTGAGTTGAGCCAAAAATTGTATTTTGAGAACTTAGCATAAAGCTTATGTTCCCTCAATGTCTGCAATACAGTTACCAGATGATTCCCATGTTCTTCTAGGCTATGAGAATATATCAGAATATCATCAATAAATACTATCACAAATTTTTCCAAATACGATTTGAACACCCTATTTATCAAGTCCATAAATGCAGCAGGAGCATTGGTTAGCCCGAAAGGCATCATAAGGAACTCATAATGCCCATATCGAGTTCTGAATGATGTCTTGGATATATCTTTATCCTTTATTCTAAGATGATGATAGCCAGACCGAAGATCAATCTTTGAAAAATGGAAAGCCCTTTGTAACTAATCAGACAGGTCCTCTATACGAGGTAACAAATACTTGTTATGTATTGTTACCTTGTTTAGCTTCCTGTAGTCAATACACATCCTTAGAGATCCATCTTTCTTCTTTACAAAAAAAACTGGTGCACCCCATGGCGATATACTCGGTCAGATAAAACTCTTATCTAACAAGTCTTGCAACTGTTGTTTGAGCTCCTTCAATTCTACTGGTGCCATATAATATGGGGGTATAGATATTGGCATAGTGTCATGTACCAATTCAATATCAAAGTCTATCTCTCGTATTGGAGGTAATCCTGCAACTCATCAGGAAATACATCAGAAAATTCCTTCACCACAGGTAGCTCCTCCAAACTAAGGACTCTCTCCCCAACATCACTCATCATAGCCAAGAAACCCATGTAACCTTTCTTCAATATTCGTTGGGTTTTCATAAAAGATATAACTTTACTAACCTCTGAAACTTGACCCCCTTCCAATACAAAACTAGATTTGTTGGGTATCTCAAATCTAACTATCTTTGCATGACAATCTACAGTAGCATAGTAAGGAGATAACCAATCTATACCCATCAACACATCAAAGTCAATCATATCAAGTACAATCAAGTCAGCAAGGGTATCCCTACCTCCTACTATAATCTTGCAATTATGGTACACATATTCAACTAATAAGGAATCTCCTATGGAAGTGGCAATAAGAAAAGGACAATCTAACATCTCAGTATGTCTATCAAATCTCACAGCAAAATATAAGGATACATAAGAGTGGGTAGAACCCGGATCAATCAAAGCATATGCATCAAAAGAACAAATGGAAAGAATACCTATAACCACTACATTCGAGGCCTGAACATCCTGTCTAGTAAGTGTAAAGACTCTCGGTTGGCCTCTACCAGCATTTCCTTATGCCTGATTTCTAACAACCTATTTTCTGTTACCTCGACCTCTATTTCTTGTACCTACAGGATTACAAGTAGCCTGACTCGGTACAGCTACATAACCAGAACCCTGACTAGCATTTCTCTAAAATTAAGGGCAATCCCTGATGCGATGACCTAACTATCCACATCGAAAACATTCTTCAGTTAAAATACGACACTAACCCATACGCGATTTGACACAAGTTTGGCAGGATGGAGCAGTGACATACATCTAGCCCAAACTATCATATCCCTAAGATGTTGAAGACCCCTGGGTACCCTGTCTATAAGGTGGCTTATACACAGACTGTGAAACCAAATCTATCCCTAACGCATGCAGCGCCTTGAATGTACCATCCCAAAAGCTCTGAGGATCAGCTGAACTGTCTGAACCTGTGAATTTTGGTGACTTCAACTTTAGAAACTCCTGCAAAGAAACTTCCTTATTTCCAAAGTTGTAAGTCTGAACAGGTGCCTGGAACTATGTAGAATTGCATTGACCACCCTTCTCCTGTATATCCAATCGGTCGGCCAAGCCCTTTATGGCTCTTTGTATGGAAGTAAGTACCTCAATAGTACTACCCTCATGAGATGGTGGAGGTAGACTATCATTCCTTTTAGGAGTTGGCTCTCTTGAACTTCTTGGAGTGGCAGTGCTATTCTCTGTGGTATCACAACTACACCTACCTTAGCTCCTTTCAGGGGCTCTACCTCTTTCCCTACTAGTAGCTTCTTTACGAATCATTTAATTAACAAAATAAGATAGTTAGATTCATCTAATTGATCCTAAATGTCACACATGTATGAAAGAATAAGAAAAAAGATCAATACACATCCTATCACGCTCTCGCAGAATCACGATTATAGAAATGACCGGCAACATAACCATAATTGAGATTCTAATACTATCGTGTGCTCCGTAATCACCAAATTAACCTAACTTGGCTATGATACCAACTTTATCATGACCCAAAATAGGATCATGACCGGCGCTAAGGAGTTTAGAACCCCAAAGCAAGCCTCGTCAGAATTTTATAGAAAATTAGGCAGAGTTTCCTTTGTTTTTAGGCTTATCAAGAAAATTTACTATCTCAATTCAACAGCACCACAACCAACACATCAATTACACCAGCACAATCCATCACAAACAATCAACAAGGCACCAACACCACTAATATCAATACGAAATCCATCTCCAAAAATAAAAGGAAGTCAATTACTCCACAAATTCAAAATAATGAAAGAATACTCAAAACTCTAAAGACATGACTATGGAGAAAACTAAGAGTTTTCAAGAAAAATAAACATAATGAATAAATAAACTATAGCCCAAACGAACAGGGCTCACCAGGAATACGCTACTCGAATCTTCTAGCCAACGAGATCCTCACCGTCACCTGTGTTCTTTGAAAAATAATTGAGAGGAGTGAGACACTAGATCAATGAGTAATAACACTTAACCATAACTTTTTTAATGGGGACAAGTCAGAAAACATCATGAAATTAATGCTCTTTCAGAAAATAGTAACAATAAACAGTATCATTGTTTCATGTAAGCGAAGTGAACCAATGGTTCAGTAATAAACTCATAAAGCATTGTATCATATCAAATATTAAATATTTGGGAGGTTTCCAAGAATGAATCATGTAATCAGTGTGACATTCTTCTTTATTAAGAATAACCCATAACAGTGGATTGCTCATAAAGGAGTCCCATATTATATCAGTAAAAGTATGCTAGTTCTACCTTCTCACTAGCGAGGGCTATAACATTCATCAGTAAATACAAGGTGCACCAGGTCTAACAATCCCTCCGTTAGCTACAGGATTCAATCAAGGTCTACTCCCATTCATAAATTCTTTGAAAATAATAGGATATTCGTATGAAAACATCTTTCAGAATAGAACATAACTTTAAAATTCATATTAATAATAATACATGTGAACTTGAATAAAACATATACCAAAAATACTTAATCTCATGCAAGTAAAGAATATTCATCATAATAATATCATATCTCAAATAACCATTTCAATATCATATCAAATAAAGAACTTTCCCCACATGCAATTTCAAAGTACTTTGTAACTCATTATTTTATCAAAATCAAGTATAAAATATGCAAGTTAACAAACATAGATTATGGCAAGATTACTACTCACAGTATAATTTTTGGAATACCAACTTGTCACCTTGAACAATTGATAGGACTCCCTTCGATCGAATCCTAAGCCCGGAAGAATTTTCTAATCAACCTTAAACCTTTCTTTTTTTTAACTGAAGGAACAATTGATTTTTTTCCTCTTCAGCGTGATTGACAGATTAGTTACTGCCTTAGTTGCTCCTAAACTTTGCCTTCTTAATCCTATGATGGCAAAAGCTTTTTTTTTTTGTCAATATATAATATATTGTTTTTCCCAATTCAATTTGAATTGGATATGGGCCACGACC
>NW_025851177.1:0-4421 GCF_002878395.1 Capsicum annuum
TATATTTTCTTGCCTGAGAACCAGGACTAAAATCAATAAGTTGTGTCTTCATAGTTAAACAGAATTGATATCAAAATCCATCTCAGATGGGGTAGGATTTTCACTATCAAAATCTTGAACTATATTAGTTTTGGAGTTGATTTTTATCTTTTCTACACCTTTAGGTGTAACATGCGAATCTGCAGAATTAATAGTATGCAAGGATGCCACTCGATTCCTAGCTGGACCATAATCAGGTTCAGTAGGTTCGATAGGAGAAATATGATGTATTGAAGGAAGTCTTCTTGGTAATGAAAAAGGATTTCTATAGACTGGGGGATTATTTTCGAATTGTAGACAGATTTGTCCATCTGAATTTTGAGTTACTTGAGTTAACTCTGAATTAGTCGCGTCCTCTGTCAATTGTTTTGGAGAATTGACTGAGTTTAAAATCCATGTTTTGAGAAAGTCAATTTCATCCCATCGAATAGGTCTTCGGGTAGTAACCCTGGATTTTATTAAATTAGTTTCAATAAGCATAGTGCAATCAGAATTATCATCTATATGGACTTTATCATTGTCTATATTGATGATATTTTAGTATTCTCAAAAACCCTTGAATCTCATTTTAAACATTTGCATATGTTTAAACAAATAATTATTCAAAATGGCTTAGTCATCTCCAAACCAAAGATAAGTTTATTTCAAACAAATATTAGATTTTTAGGACATAATATTTCTCAAGGCTCTATTGAGCCTATACAACGAGTTCTAGAATTTGCTAAAAAATTTCCTGATCTTATTATTGATAAAAAACAACTTCAAAGGTTCCTCGGTAGTTTTAACTATATTTCGCCTTTTTATGAAAATTTGTCTAGAGATTTAGCTCCTTTATATGATAGATTAAAAAAGGATCACAAGACTCCTTGGACTCAAACCCACACTAATTTAGTAAAATTAATTAAGAACCGAGTTCAAACTCTTCCTTGTACATCTCTTGCAAACCCTAACTGGTTGAAAATCGTTGAGACTGATGCTTCTAATATTGGGTATGGCGGAATACTTAAACAAGTTAATCCCCATACCAAAACAGAATGTTTGATACAATTTTATTCTGGTAAATGGACTGAAAGTCAGAAAAAATACGCCACAGTAGCCCATGAAATGTTAACTATTGTAAAATGTGCTTTAAAATTCCAAGATGATTTGTATAACCAAAAATTTATAATTAGAACTGATGCTCAATCCGTTTAATTTATGTTTAACAAAGACTTTAAACATGATGCCTCTAAATTAATATTTGTACGATGGCAAGCTCAATTAGCCCCTTTTGATTATGAAATAAAATATAAAAAGGGTAGTGAAAATTCTTTGCCTGATTTTCTATCTCGCGAATATCTAACATGAATTTTTACACATACTTCCTCTCTGAGAAAACTATAATTACTATTATCAAATGCATTCCTTTAAACGAAGATATTCATTTTCTTATCTTACTTGTGTACATTTAAATAAACTTCTACCTTACCCAGCTGTGACTATGTCCGGCTGAAAGGTTTCTTATATCTATGTTGAATATCTAACTTCGCTGAAATGTTAACTATGAAAGCTCCAGACTCTATCAAAATATAAAAGAATCTTTTTAATTTCTTGACTTGGTTCCAAAATGGAAGTACAGTCGAGTTCAAATACACTTATGTTAACCTTATCTCTGTGACTTCGTCTAGTAAGTTGTGCCTCTATAGCCCGTATTGTTAAGAAAAGGGCAAATTCTGCACAATTAGAACTTCTAGACACATAGGTTTAACATAAGGTTATTAAATCTCTGAAAGGCCCCATGTTTGGGTAAAAGAGCCCATATAGTCATAAAACTATTTAAGATTCTTTTCTATTTCAGTTGGTGCTTTGGTTCGGTCTTCCTACTTTGGCTTAATCCGATATTATTATATGGTCTGGTAGGCTGAGTGGCATACCCCAGCCTAAGAGAAAAATTGTTGAATATAAAAAAACAACCAAAAAATCAATTTTGGTTAAAGAAAAAAGTCTTAACTATGTGTCTAGAAGAATTTCTGCACATGACGGGAATAAAATGCAAATGATAGAAGAATATTTATCAGAAGTCTGAGATAAATTACTTCAAACTGTTGAGCAAAATTCTAGAACTCGTTGTATAGGCTCAATAGAGCCTTGAGAAATATTATGTCCTAAAAATATAATATTTGTCTGAAATAAACTTATCTTTGGTTTGGAGATGACTAAGCCATTTTGAATAATTATTTGTTTAAACGTATGCAAATGTTTAAAATGAGATTCAAGGGTTTTTGAGAATACTAAAATATCATCAATATAGACAATGATAAAGTCCATATAGGGATTAAAAATGTCATTCATAATTTTTTGAAATTCAGAAGGAGCATTTTTTAAATCAAATGGCATAACATTCCATTCATACTGTCCAAAATGGACATTAAAAGCAGTTCTATAAGTATGCTCTTTATCAATTTGAATTTACCAATAACCAGATTTTAAATCAAATTTAGAAAATATATTAGCATCATATAATCCGGAAAGTAAGCCTTTTTTATTCAGTATAGGATATCGAATCCATTTTAAAACTTTATTTAGAGGTTTATAGTTTATGACTAATCGAGGTACTCCTCGTTCTTTTTCATCAGCATTATTAACATAAAAAGTAGTACAAGACCAAGGGGATTTTGAAGGTTTTATAAGACCCTTTTGCAGAAGACTATCAATTTCTGTCTTACAGAATTCTACTAACTCTGTATTGATTTGACAGGGTCGAGATTTTGTTGGAATTTTTTCTTCACTGAAGTTATTTTCATAAGGAAGAGAAACAATATGCTTCTTTCTGTTCCTGACAGCATTTGGATGATCAGCACAAATATCAAGAATTAATTGATTAGAAATTATTTTTATTTTTTCTTGGACTTTGACTAATTTTAAAGTATTAAAATATTAATACTCATTCGTTCTAATTGTAAAAAATTAATTTGCTTTTGTTTCATACTGATAAGGGTATTTATATCCCTTGTTACAGGATTAGTAACAAAATGATAAGAGATTTGTTTATTGTTATAAGTAGCCTTAAAACCATTTACATCAATATGTGTATAAGGATAAATAGCATTTATAAAAGGTGTGCCTAAAATAATAGGAGGATATAACTGATTTTTTACTAAAAAGAAGAAATGTGGAATGCAGACTTTATCTCGACATATATGAGTATTTGGTAATTTATAGTTGATATCAAGAGTATGACCAGATGCAGACTTGACTATGTGAGTAGTTTTTTCAAAATATCTGATTGGAATTAGTCTTTCTTGAATACAACTAACATCAGCACCACTATCAATCATAGCAATATTAGTGATAAAAAATTCCTTATTTATCAGAATAGTGCAATTTATATACCATTTATGAGCAGTAACTATTTGCATCATCCCCAAGAAATAATCCCTTTTTGAATCTTCTGTTGGACTAAGTTTATCAATTTCAAAATTTTCAGAGTATTCCAAATCCTTTTCTTTTCCTTTTGAAGTAATAGAAGTTTCAGGGATATCAATAATCTTTTCTTCAATTTTCAAAATTCTATGATCGGAGATTATCTGATTTTGTTTCAAGGAGAAAATTTCCTTTTTTAATTGTTCAACTTCGTTTTTTAAATCATTCAAGGTAGTATCTCTACCTGGAGTTTGACTCAACGCATGACGTCGATTAACTTCGACTAAGGAATAAGACATGTGAAAATTATCATAAGAGTTATCTTTTGAAATACTAGTATTGGCAGAAGTTTTTTGAGTGGAAAAATCATTAACAGGATCTCTTAGGCTGGGGTATGCCACTCAGCCTACCAGACTGTATAATAATATTGGATTAATCCAAAGTCGGAAGACCAAACCAAAGCACCAACTAAAATAGAAAAGAATCTTAAATAGTTTTATGACTGTATGGGCTCTTTTACCCAAACATGGGGCCTGTCAGAGATTTAATAACCTTATGTTAAACCTATGTGTCTAGATGTTCTAATTGTGCAGAATTCGCCCTTTTCTTAACAATGTGAGCTAGAGAGGCACAACTTACTAGACGGAGTCACAGATACAAGGTTAACATAAGTGTATTTAAACTCGACTGTACCTCCATTTTGAAACCAAGTCAAGAAATTAAAAAGATTCTTTTATATTTTGATAAAGTCTGGAGCTTTCATAGTTAACATGTCAGCGAAGTTAGATCTTCAACATAGATATAAGAAACCTTTCAGCCGGACATAGTAACGGCTGGGTAAGGTAGAAGTTTATTTAAATGTACACAAGTAAGAAAGAAATATGTACCTAATTTTTCAAGAACCAGACTAAAATAGTAGTAAACAGTAGCTTCTTCTTTATTTAATTCTTGAATATGTTACAAAGAGAGAGAGTTTTTAG
>NW_025851178.1:0-2500 GCF_002878395.1 Capsicum annuum
CTTCGTCGTGCGGTCATGGTCCATGAGCGGCGGTCAAGATTCTCAAATGCGGTAGACGCAGTGGGCATGGGGTCTTTATTGACTTCTATCAGCCCCATACCTTGAATCTGTCTGCGTCCTCATGGGCAGGACGGGCTCATGTGAAGCCTGCGTTGATGAGGAATGCTACCTGGTTTATACTTCCAGTAGTCATATGCTTGTCTCAAATATTAAGCCATGCATGTGTAAGTATGAATAAATTCAGACTGTGAAACTGCGAATGGCTTATTAAATCAGTTATAGTTTGTTTGATGGTATCTACTACTCGGATAACTGTAGTAATTCTAGAGCTAATACATGCAACAAACCCCTACTTCTAGAAGGGATGCATTTACTAGATAAAAGGTCGACGCGGGCTCTGCCCATTGCAGTGATTATTCATGATAACACGACGGATCGCACAGCCATCATGCCGGCGATGTATTGTTTAAATTTCTGTCCTATCAAGTTTTAATGGTAGGATAGTGGCCAACCATGGTGGTGATGGGTGGCGGAGAATTAGGGTTTTATTTTGGAGAGAGAGCCTTAGAAATGGCTACCACATCTAAGAAAGGCAGCAGGCGCGCAAATTATCCAATCTTGACAGGGGAGGTAGTGACAATAAATAACAATACCGGGATCAATGAGTCTGGTATTTGGAATGAGTACAATCTAAATCACTTAACGAGGATCCATTAGAGGGAGAGTCTGGTGCCGACAGAAGTGGTAATTCCAGCACCAATAGCTTATATTTAAGTTGTTGCAGTTAAAAAGCTCAAAGTTGAACTTTGGGATTGGTCGGCCGGTTTACCTATGGTGTGCATTGGTCGTCTTGTCCTTTCTGTCGGCGATGCGCTCCTGGCCTTAACTGTCCAGGTCGTGCCTCCAACACTGTTACTTTGAAAAAATTAGAGTGCTTAACGTAAGCCTACGCTCTGTATACATTAGCATGGGATAACATTATATGATTTTGGACCTATTACATTAGCCTTCGGGATCGGAGTAATGATTAACAGGGATAGTCAGGGGCATTCGTATTTTAAAGTCAGAGGTGAAATTATTGGATTTATGATATACGAACAACTGTGAAAGCATTTTCCAAGGATGTTTTCATCAATCAAGAACGAAATTTGGGGGCTTGAAGGCGATCAGATACTATCCTAGTCTCATTCATAAATGATGCCAACCAGGTATCGGCGGATATTACTATTAGGATTTCGACGGCACCTTATGAGAAATCAATGTTTTTGGGTTTCGGGGGGAGTATTGTCGCAAGGATGAAACTTAAAGGAATTGACAGAAGGGCACCAATAGGAGTGGAGCCTGCGACTTAATTTGACTCAACACGAGGAAACTTATCGGGTATAAACGTAGTAAGGATTGACAAACGAAGACCTCTTTCTTGATTCTATTGGTGGTGGTGCATGACCGTTTTTAGTTGGTGGAGTGATTTTTCTAGTTAATTCCGTTAACGAATGAGACCTCAGCCTGCTGACTAGCTATGCAGAGGTATCTCTTCATGGCCAGCTTCTTAGAGGGACTACGACCTTTTAGACCGCGAAAGTTTGAGGCAATAACAGGTTTGTGATGCCCTTAGATGTTCTGGACCACACGAGCGCTACACTGATGTATTCGACGAGTTTATAGCCTTGGCCGACAGGCCTAGGTAGATCATTCCAATTGGTGGTCTTCAACGAGGAATTCCTTGTAAGCACGAGTCATCAACATGCGTTGACTACGTCCCTGCCCTTTGTACACTCCGCCTGTCGTTCCTGCCAATTGAATGATCCAGGTGAAATGGTCGGATCGCAGCGACGTGGGCGGTTCGCTGCCCGCGGCGTCGCGAGAAGTCCATTGAAACTTATCATTTAAAGAAGGAGAATTCGTAACAAGGTTTCCGTAGGTGAACCTGCGGAAGGATCATTGTCAAAACCTGTACAGCAGAATGACCTGTAAATATTTTTAACAACTGGGGAGTCCGCGCGGGCGGGGTGCTATGGCCCATCCTGTCCGCGATGTGTGTCGGGGGGACCTATGCTTCTTTTGTAAACAAAAATGACTCTTGGTAATAGATATCTCGTCTCTCGCATCGATGAAGAACGTAGCAAAATACGATACTTGGTGTTAATTATAGAATCCCGTGAACCCTAGAGTATTTGAACACAAGTTGCGCCCGAAGCCATCAATCCGAGGGCACGTCTTCCTGGGCGTCACTAATCGCATCGCCCCCTCGCATCGCACCTCAATCATGGGTCTCACTATTGTCGTGTGGTGGATACTTGCTTCTCGTGCACCTCGAGCTCGCGTCTAGCCTAAATGCGAGTCCACGTCGACGGATATCGCGGGAAGTGGTGGTTGTATCTTAACTCTCTTTGTTGTCGTGGCTATAGCCCGTCGTGCGTCCAGACTCCAGGACCCTTTTGCGCTTAGTCACTCCGACCGCGATCCCAGGTCAGGAGGGATTACCCGCTGAGTTTAAGAA
>NW_025851179.1:0-1992 GCF_002878395.1 Capsicum annuum
CGGTATCAGAGCAGTTCATCCTAGTGAGTCTACAAAGCTGTGTCTACATAGAGTTTTGTCTATTGGTGTGTCATGCACCGCATCTATAAATAGGAGGCTATGGACATTTAGGAATTGTTTCTTTTCTTCATGTCTTAGATCATGCGATAGAGCCTATATTGTATATGAAGTCAAAGTTGACCACTGAATCCATTTGTTTCTCTTATTATAGTAATGATGCCAGTTACCAGAAGCAAAAATACCGATAAGAAAGTAGATGTGGCTACCGGAGAGGGGACTAGTAAGTCACCTACTATACTAGCAAATCAAAGTGAGGCTCCAGCTGAGCATGCATCAGAAACTTCTTCCTCTCCAGAAGAAATAAGGGCGAGGAGAACTATATCCCCAGAGCCACCTATTAATGTTGTTGATCAAGATCTTAGAAATACAGTGCAACTTTTGACTCCTATAGTTGCTGGGCAAGCTCAAGGAAAAGCTGTTCCTACCACGGGTCATAGTGGTACAGATAGGGTGGCTAGCCTTCGAACACAGGATTTTCTTAAGATGGATCCTCCCACTTTTACAGGATCAGATCTTAACGAGGAACTACAGGACTTTATTGATCAAATGCAAAGGGCCTTAGATGTTATGCATGTAATGAGTAGAGAGACAGTAGAGTTAGCAGCGTAGTGGAGTTAGCAGCGTATAGATTTAAAGGGGAGGCTATATATTGGTACGAGGACTAGAAATAATCTAGGGGTATTGATGCACCCCCAGCTACTTGGAAAGAGTTCAAAGAGGCATTTCTTGATCATTATCTTTCATTTGAGATTTGTCAGGCCCGTGCAGATCAATTTTTAAATCTTCGTTAGGGGAATATGAGTAAGAGGAAGTATAGTCTCCGATTTAATTCCTTGTCGAGATATGCTCCTAATGTTTTAGCTACTATGGATAACAGAGTTCATCAATACGTGGATCGACATGATGTGCTCGAGCTTATACAGGTGATTATTTCCTTTTATATGCAACATGATGCTGTCTAAATTTTGGGTTTTCATAGAGGTATGCATGGAAAGTATAAGGTCATGAGCTGGTTCTCCCGGGCCTCCTCGGTTACGGGTATCAGTCTGCCCCACTAGGATTTGAGGTGTGAAAAATTTAATTTGAGGCATCACAAATGGATTGAATTGCTGAATGACTATGTATCTCTATTCTATATCCTTTGGGCAAGGAAAATATAATAGAGGATGCCTTGACCCGGAAGGCAGTGAGAATAGTTGCTTGGCTTTTTTCTAGTTTTTTAGTAATCGTTGCTTTAGAAATTTAGTTGTTAGATAACTTGATGGTTTTTTTAATATTTATGACCAACAAAGGATATTTGCTAGTGTTGAGGCTAGATCTTCCTTATTAGAGTAGATTAGGGGTCGTTAATTTTAGTACGACATGCGTCGTGGCATCTAATATTAGGTGTGAGAGGTGAATCTAGAAGGGATACGGTAGATTAGGATGGTATTTTGAGATTTACAATCATATTCATGTTTTGAGGGTTAGATTTGATTTAGTTGACACTTTAAAAGGCTCATAGCTACATATATTGTATTCAGATAGGACAACCATGATTTATTGGGACACCCCATATTTTTGGTCTAGAATTCGAACCCGCATTCCTATGTGAGTAAACTTGAAACCAATGATTTCTATATAAATATGTGTCATGATAATTTACATTGTGTGTAAAGTTCTTTGGAGGTAAAGAATGTTCATAGGTAAAACATAAAGAAAAGTTGAGTTAAGAACTTTTGTTATCGACAAATTTTGTCATTTGATCCTACTAGGGTCAACTTTGAATGAGTGTAACTTCTAGAATATATGGAAATTTAGAGCTTAAGACCCACAAAATTAACAACGATTGAGTCCTCTTTGCAACACTACCGATTTTGTCCATATCCAATACTCGAGCAAAAATATGTGAGGATTTCATGTGGAACCAGTGAAGGCGTGGCACACCCCTTG
>NW_025851180.1:0-1385 GCF_002878395.1 Capsicum annuum
TACTTCAAAAAGTACAAGGCTTAAGGTTAGTTTTGATGTTTTGTTTTGTTTTATATATTATAGAATGCTTGATTCATAATACAGGATAGTAGTTGTTTTAGAAATGTTGTTTTGGAAAATGTTACAGTAACCTAATCAAACTTTTTATTGAATTTAAACAAAATATTCTATAAAAGAACAATATGTATTTATGTGTAATCATATTATGACTAATCTTGTAGGTTAGTGCGTCATCAACATATGTATATTCTGTTTATGATGACGGGTGGAAGTACATAGTATGTCTTGATAGGAGGACTTGCTCTTGTGGTAGATTCCAATTGGACGAGATAACATGTGAACATGCGATTGCAGTACTAAAAAGCAAGAATGTAGTTGATATGAAGCCTTATTGTTCAGAGTTTTATTATCCTGACATTAAGGAAAACGTATGAAGAATCTATGTTTTAAATGTCCGATAAGAAGGACTGGATTGTACCACAAGAAGTTATGGATGAAGTTGTGTTACCACCAAAATACAAACGTCAATCCGGAAGGCCAAAGAAAAATAGTCACAAGAAATCAAGTGAAACTATGACATCGAGTAGTAATTGTTACGGGTGATGTGGTTATGCAGGTCATAACAGGCGTACTTGTAACTTCTTTCCAAAGGAGGACTGACCATGCAGTTGACTGATTATTAATGTGAAGTAATTTGTTATCTTCTAGTTGAATTACTTTCTTTTTTAATGCGAAGTTTTAATTGATGAAATTGTTGTTTTTGTAAGAATATTAAGAAAAGTAGTCAGTAATAAACAGTTGTTTTTGTTCCTTTTTAATTATTTACCCTTATTTTTTAGAGATTGAAATTGTCGTGAAACTTCATTTAGAAATTAAGATAATATTGAACTGATAATGTTATTGTAGTTGTTATACTTTAGTAAAAGATTGTAAAGATTTATACTTTTATAGGATGTGTCTTTCATAAATTTGTAGATACAAGTTTGCACAATTTGTAATAATTGAAAAATATAATTGTTTCATGTAGGACTGTAAGTTTTGATATAATGTGTTAGTCTGGTTGAAGGGAAACATGTATTCTGAGTACTTAAAAATGGCTATAGAAACATAATACTGTAATGTGTTGTTATGTAAATTTATTATATAGTAAAATATGTATTTTTTTTACTAGATACATATAATTTAATAAGATGTTTCTCAATTAATTTTATAGATACAAGATTAAATTTTCACTTCTATAGTATAATGTCATTAGTTTTTTGATATAGTACCACAAAATTGTACTATAATTTGTTATGCATTTTAGAGACAATAGATATTATTTGGAATAAAAAACTATTGTAGAAACTAAATAATGTAATATTGTCAAGGTTAATACCATTATA
>NW_025851181.1:0-67 GCF_002878395.1 Capsicum annuum
TAAATTCTCATTTTCAGAAGGATCCTAAACAAAAGTAAAGTTTCATTTTCCAGGAGGGTCCTGAACA
>NW_025851181.1:167-3252 GCF_002878395.1 Capsicum annuum
TAAACATAAAGTAAAATTCCATTCTTCAAGAGAGTCCTGAACATAAATTAAAGTCCCATTTTCTCAGAAGGGACATGAACAGAAAGAAAAATCCTATTTTTTAGGAGGGTCCTGAACATAAAGTAAAATTCCATTTTTCAGGAGGGTCCTGAACAAAAAGTAAATTCTCATTTTCAGAAGGATCCTACACAAAAGTAAAGTTTCATTTTCTAGGAGGGTCCTGAACAGAAAGTAAAATTTCATTTTCCAGGATGGTCCTTAACAGAAAGTATAGGACCATTTTTCAGGAGGGTCCTGAATAGAAAGTAAATTCCCATTGTTCAGGTGGTTCTTGAAAAGAAAGTAAAATTCCATTCCTCAGTAGAGTCCTGAACATAAAGTAAAGTCCCATTTTTTTGAAGGGTCCTGAACAGAAAGTAAAATCCTATTTTTCAGGAGGGTCCTGAACATAAAGTAAAATTCCATTTTTCAGGAGGGTCCTGAACGAAAAGTAATTTCTCATTTTTTAGCAGGATCCTAAACAAAAGTAAAGTTTCATTTTTCAGGAGGGTTCTGAATAGAAAGTAAAATTTCATTTTATAGGAAGGTCCTGAACTGAAAGTAAAGTACCATTTTCAGGAGCATCCTGAATAGAAAGTAAATTCCTATTTTTTAGGAAAGTACTGAATATAAAGTAAAATTCCATTTTCAGGAGGGTCCTGAACTGAAAGTAAAATCCCATTTTTTAGGAGAGTGCTGAACATAAAGTAATATCCCATTTTCGAGGAGGGTTCTAAACGGAAAGTAAAATTCCATTGTTCAGGTGGGTTCTGTACGGAGAGTAAAGTCCCATTTTATAGAAGGGTCCTGGACAGAAAGTAAAATCCCATTTTTTAGGAGAGTCCTGAGCAGAAAGTAAATTCCCATTTTTTAGGAGGTTCCTGAACAGAAATTAAATTCCCATTTTTCAGGAGGGTCCTGAACATAAAGTTGAGTCCCATTTTCCAGGAGGGTCTTGAAACGAAAGTAAAATCTCATTTTCAGGAGGGTCCTGAACACAAAGTAAAGTCCCATTTTTTAGGAGGGTCCTGAATAGAAAGTAAAGTCGCATTATTAAGGAGGGTCCTAAACATAAAGTAAAATTCCATTCTTCAAGAGAGTCCTGAACATAAAGTAAAGTCCCATTTTTTCAGAAGGGACATGAACAGAAAGAAAAATCCTATTTTTTAGGAGGGTCCTGAACATTAAGTAAAATTCCATTTTTCAGGAGGGTCCTGAACAAAAAGTAAATTCTCATTTTCAGAAGGATCCTAAACAAAAGTAAAGTTTCATTTTCTAGGATGATCCTGAACAGAAAATAAAATTTCATTTTCCAGGAAGGTCCTGAACAGAAAGTAAAGTACCATTTTTCAGGAGGGTCCTGAATAGAAAGTAAATTCCCATTGTTCAGGAGGGTCTTGAACAGAAAGTAAAATTCCATTCTTTAGGAGTGTCCTGAACATAAAGTAAAGTCCCATTTTTTTAGGAAGGTCCTGAACATAAAGTAAAATTTCATTTTTCAGGAGGGTCCTGAATGAAAAGTAAATTCCCATTTTTCAGACGGATCCTAAACAAAAGTAAAGTTCCATTTTCCAGGAGGGTTATCAACATAAAGTAAATTTTCATTTTCCAGGAAGGTCCTGAACAGAAAGTAAAATACCATTTTTCAGGAGGGTCCTGAACGAAAAGTAAATTCTCATTTTTCAGACGGATCCTAAACAAAAGTAAAGTTCCATTTTCAAGGAGGGTTATCAACATAAAGTAAATTTTCATTTTCCAGGAAGGTCCAGGACAGAAAGTAAAATCCCATTTTTCAGGAGGTTCCTAAACAGAAACAAAATTCCCATTTTTTAGGAGGGTCCTGAACATAAAGTAAATTTCCATTTTTTATTAGGGTCCTATACAGAATGTAAAATCCCATTTTTTAGGAGAGTCCTGAGCAGAAAGTAAATTCCTATTTTTTAGGAGTGTCCTGAATAGAAACTATATTCCCATTTTTCAGGAGGGTCCTGAACATAAAGTAAAGTCCCATTTTCCAGGAGGGTCCTGAAACGAAAGTAAAATCTCATTTTCAGAGGGTCCTGAACATAAAGTAAAGTCCTATTTTTAAGGAGGGTCCTGAATAGAAAGTAAAGTCCCATTATTAAGGAGGGTCCTGAACATAAAGAAAAATTCCATTCTTCAGGAGAGTCCTGAACATAAAGTAAAGTCCCATTTTTCAGGAGTGTCCTGAACAGAAAGTAAAATCCTATTTTTCAGGAGGGTCCTGAATAGAAAATAAATTCCTATTTTTTAGGAATGTCCTGAACATAAAGAAAAATCCCATTTTTTGGGAGGGTCCTGAACAGAAATTAAAATTCCATTGTTCAGGAGCGTCTTGAACAGAAAGTAAAGTCCCATTTTATAGAAATCCTGGACAGAAAGTAAAATCCCATTTTTCAGGAGGTTCTTGAACAGAAAGTAGAGTCTCATTTTACAGAAGGGTCCTGGACAAAAAGTAAAATCCCATTTTTCAGGAGGTTCCTGAACAAAAGCTAAATTCCCATTTTTTAGGAGGGTCCTGAACATAAAGTAAATTTCTATTTTTGAGGAGGGTCCTGAGCAAAAAGTAAATTCTCATTTTTCAGGAGGGTTCCATACAGAAAGTAAAATCCCATTTTTTAAGAGAGTCCTGAGCAGAAAGTAAATTCCCATTTTTCAGGAGGTTCCTGAACAGATACTAAATTTCCATTTTTCAGGAGGGTCCTGAACATAAAATAAAGTCCCATTTTCCAGGAGGGTCCTGAAACGAAAGTTAAATCTCATTTTCAGGAGGGTCCAGAACATAAAGTAAACTCGCATTTTTCAGGAAGGTCCTGAATAGAAAGTAAAGTCCCAGTATTAAGGAGGCTCCTAAACATAAAGTAAAATTCCATTCTTCAAGAGAGTCCTGAACATAAAGTAAAGTCCCATTTTTTCAGAAGGGACATGAACAGAAAGAAAAATCCTATTTTTTAGGAGGGTCCTGAACATAAAGTAAAATTCCATTTTTCAGGAGGGTCCTGAACAAAAAGTAAATTCTCATTTT
>NW_025851182.1:0-4193 GCF_002878395.1 Capsicum annuum
CCATTTTATTTTACATGTCTTATTTATTATCATTCTGAGTAATCTCATAGTAATTTGAGCATCCATAGGGTTTGAAGTCCATAATTCACTCCTTGAGATTTGACCCCAATTCATAATGGGTTACTTGATAACGACCGCCTCACCCTTAAATTATGGGAGTTAGTAGAGCGTTATTAAAATGACACTGTTGCCGGGGAATGAAATATAGATCTCACCTGTGCGGTGTGGTTCTAACTTGGGAATACCCGGAGTGATATCATTTACTTTATTTGTTATTTTTAATTCTTGTTTTAGGTGATCATAGTGTTAAAGGAATAATGAATGATAGCACAAGAAACATGAGCCCCTTTGATTCCCTTCATAATGATGATGTCCCCTTAAATGAAGCGTGACAAACAAGTGCGATCTGCATCCCACTAGCTAATGGGAACAGAGTCTTCCATGTGACTCGCGTCATGCTTCACATGATATAAATGAAAGGATTGTACGAAGGTCAAGCCTTTAAGGACCCAAATGTTCATTTGAAGAATTTTGTGGATGTGTGTACACCGTTCAATATAGCACACATTAATCTAGAGTCCATTTGGCTTCACCTTTTCCCATTCTCATTAACAGGTAAGGCGGTTTCATGGCTCCACTCTCTTCCACCCGGCTCAATTACATCTTAGGATGATCTTACTAAGGTGTTTCTTGATAGATATTTCCCACTATAAAAAATGCTTCAAAAATAGAATGAGATTGTAAATTTTTGGCAAATGAATGGAGAATCGTTGTTTGAAGTTTGGGAGAGGTTTAATAGTAAGCTTGCTCAATGCCCGAATCATAAAGTCCCAGAGAAAATTCTTCTCGAGATATTCTATATTGCCCTTGATCCATTAAACAAAATAGTGGTACATAATGCGGAGGGTGGTTCCCTAGTAAAGTTGCACCACCATGCGGCCTTTCTATTGATTGGAGAAGTGCCTAAGTAAAATCGAGGTTGGCATACCCGAGAGACCGAAGCTCCTAATATCCTTCTACCACTTCCATGGTAGATAATGAAAAAAGAAAGGGGAATGAAGAAAAGGAGGAGAACATAGTTAAAATGACAATCCAACTTGAACTCTTGAGAAAGCATGTAATGGGCGCACCTGCGAAAGTGGTGAACGTTGTAGCATCAAAATCTTATGATAATGATGAAGAGGCAAAGAAGTTGGATGAGGAAATCCATTATTTGTCTAACTACTCGGAGGATTCTCGCCCCATCTATCAAAGTCAAGGTGGGAATATAGGTTGGATGGACCATGGGAGGGATAAATATTGAAGGGAGATTTTTCCCAACTCTCTAAAATAGTGGTGTCTCAATCCGCCTCTATTAAGCAATTGGAGACCCAAGTTGGGCAAATCTCCACACAATTAAATGAGAGACCTAGAGGTGGACTTCCAAGTGACACAATTTCTAACCCAAATAATGATGAAAAAGTCCTAGAAATTATCACAAGTAATGGGAAAACACTTGATGAACCCATTAGGGGAAACTTGAGCTAAAATTTGCCCAAAGCTAAGACCAAGGAGGTGCATCCTCAAGGAAAAGAAGCAAATGATGAAGAAGTGGTTAAAGTTGAAAAACCACAAGATGAAGCAAGACCAACCATCCAAGTTCCTCCCCTGTTACCTCAATGATTGCATAAGAAAGAGGAATATGAAAAATTGAGGAAGATCATTGCAAAACTTAGCAACCTATCGATAAATATTTCATTGCTTGAAGCTATCCAAGAGATCTCGGGATATGCTAACTTGATGGAAAAGATGATGTCCAAGAAGAAACTTGTTGAAGGTTATACTATTAAGGTCACTCATGGGTGTAGCACTATCATGAATAGAAAGGTTATGGAAAAGAAATATGATCCTGGAGCATTCACTATTCCTTGCACAATTAGGATGCATGAATTTGAAAAAGCTCTATGTGACCTTGGTGCGAGCATCAACTTAATTCCTTTTGTCATATACAAGAAACTTGGCTTGGGTACCTCAACTCCAACCCCTATGTGGCTCTTGATGGTGGACCGGTCTATAAAAAGGCCGGTAGGCATATTGTTTGACATCCTTGTAAAAATGGAAAAGTTCATTCTCCTAGAAGATTTAGTGGTATTGGATTATGAAATGAACCAAGAGGTGCCTATCATTCTTGGTCGTCCTTTCTTGGCCATCAGGAGAGCCATTGTCGATCTAGAGCTGGTGGAGATAAAATTTAAAGCTCAAGAGGATGAGGTCTCTTTCAAAATTAACAAGTCAAAGAAGTAAACCAAGTATTTTCAAGTAGTATCCATGGTAGATGTTGAAAATGAGAAGATTAATCAGGACGAGTTTGAAGAACCACCTTGAGAATAAAGGAAGGAAGACGTTGTTCCATAACGATAACTAAGGCACTAGGTGTGAGGCAACCCATAAATGCCATGAGAGTGGCTCGTATCCTTTATGTTATATTTTTGTAGGGTAGATGCTACCTTTTACATATGAATAACCCATGCATTTGTAGCACTATGTAGTGCATTGGATGAGCTTAAAGAGGGGAAAGTGTGTAAATCTACATGAAAAAAAATTGAACAGGGGAGAAATATTTCAAAATTGAAGAAAATATTGAACAGGGGAAAACAGGAGAGAAAAATTTCTCTCATTTACCGTGATCGTGGTCTCTAAGTTGATCTCAGTCACGTGGGTGTCCTCGATCGCTGTAATATCCCGTATGTTTCTAAGCTAGAAAAAGAACTATTTTTCCTACGTATGAAACCTCCTTACAATGAGTATGCTAGCTATAATATAGCTTATTATGCATTAATCATGTTTATATGAGTCACTTAAGGTAAAACAAGCTAAGAGTTTTTGAATCCATCAAGTTTTAGTGTTTGATTTTGTAAGGGTCATATTTGACTGAGTATAACTCAATGTCAATGTGGTATTTCTGAATATTTAAACCCACCAAATTGTAGATAATTGAATTAACTTTCCAACGATACCAATTTCACCTTAATCCAATACCCGAGCAAAAAGTTATGCCCATTTTTGTGAGAGACAATAAGGACAGGCGATTGGTTAGGCGCCGCCCAACCAAACTTAGGCGATTGGTTAAGCGCCGCCAAAGTCAGTTCCAGTGCCAAAAACACTCCGTTTTAAGTTATTTTGAGGGTAATTAAGTCTTTTAACACTCCTTACACATCCCTAAACTTAAACCTACGAAATATATAGCTTCTAAACACATTACAACCCTATTAACATCTCAAAGCTCATCATCCAAGAGCACTAAAAGAGAAAAACAACTAGGGTTCCATAAATAAGCTTGAAGATCCAATTTCAAGGAAATTCCTCCATCAATCATCAAGAACCTCCCTTCCAAGGTATGCATAGTGTTCATCCACAGATTTCTTTCGTCCGTGGAGTTGAAGAATCAATCTTTAAAATACAAAAGCTTGGTTGATTGTGGTGATATGATCATACCCATGTTGATGCTTGTTTGTTTTGCTATATAATAGTATCGTGACTGTATATCTCATGAAAGTTATGTTGTTAGTTGAAAAACATGATCGTTAGATGGATTTATAGAATGCAAGTATGAAATCCACCTATGCCTTAAAGAATGCATGCAAGGTGTTCGATAAAATGCCTAGTATGTTAGAACTTCATATTTACATGATTTCATGATATTTAAATAACAAGTTCATGTTAGTCATACACTCCAATATGAATTTCCATGCAAATTATGTGTTGTTATTGTTGTGGTATAAATCATGTATGGTAATGGACATATAAATTATGTACACAAAATATATCCATGCTTTTCCTACTATGTTTGAGATGTTGAATAAATGAAGTATAATATCCCCAAATCATTACAATATGAACTAAACGTTACATGTTGCCATTCCCTTACGCTTGAATGGTTTCCATGTGATTGCTATGAATAGTATATGTTGTCGGAATGCCCATGATATTAGAATATAAGATTTATGAATTGATTATAAGCATTCCTATTCATGATAGATATTATGATGACCATGTACTTCATGAAATCCCCCACTCATGTATTATGGATTCTTATTGATGGTCGTGTACTCAAGAAATTCAAGTTGTCAGTTTCCTTCCATCGAGTCCTAGGGGTAATTATACCTGAAAATAATAGTTGTGTGCCTAGAGCCATGTCATGTTTTCATGATACT
>NW_025851183.1:0-1681 GCF_002878395.1 Capsicum annuum
GGGATGTTTAATGTATATAATGAACTGTTCACGACAAGACATAGCATGCGCTATCAGTAAATTAAGTCGGTACACGAGTAATTCCAACAAAACTCACTGGATGGCAATAAAAAGAGTTTCGGGGTATCTTAAATACACTCAAAATTATGCTCTGTATTATAATAAATATCCTGCGGTACTGGAAGGATATAGTTATGCAAATTGGATCACGGATCGAACGAAGTAAAATCCACAAGTGGATATGTATTTACTATCGGTGGAGGAGCAGTTTCTTGAAAATCATCCAAATATACCTGTATCGCTCGCTCTATAATGAAATCTGAATTTATTGCTTTAGATAAAGCCGGTGAAGAAGCAGCATAGCTCCGAAATTTCTTGGAAGATATTCTGTATTGGCCCAAGCTAGTGGCACCAGTATGTATACACTATAATAGCCAAGAGGCAATAGGTAGGGCAGGGAGCATGATGTAAAATGGTAAATCTCGTCATATAAGACGAAGGCATAATACCATTAGAGAACTTCTCTCTAGTACAATTATCACTGTAGACTATGTAAAGTTAAAGGATAATATGTCGGATCCACTTACAAAAGGCCTATCTAGAGAAGCAGTAGAAAGGACATCCAAGGGAATGGGTTTAAGGCCTAGGACAAGTCAGCATGGCGGTAACTCTACCTAGCAAACTGGAGAGCCCAAGAGCTAGGTTCAAGGAGATCAAACAAAGTTGTTTCTGACAGGTTCAACATTGTCAATTAACCAACCCATTCTCATGATGTAGACAATGTATAGTAAACTAGGATAAGACTTAAGGTGAAAAGTTTTTTAATGATTATCTAAATTTGGCAGATTTGACCAAATAGTTTAATCTACAGATTGAACATTTAGAAATCACCTATGCGAGGGCAAAGTGGAAGCCGCTTCAAAGAGAATATTAGTAAAGGCTTATTCTTTAATCTCTCATGAAACTGGGATGTGTTCAGGGCTAAAAAGAACAAAACCATAAATGGTAAAAGGCTGGTTGTGTGACATGTATTGTCTAGGTGTACATTAAAGCTTGATGGTTCAAAGATATCAAATCTATCGATTGACCAAGTGCATCCGATGCATGTTCACTACGGAAAGTTCAAGGGGAAATCTACTTATCCAGATGCAACCAGTCTTTGATTGATGATCACATACTTGTCCGTAAAAGTTTTACGAAAAAATAGCCATTCCCATTCATGTGGGGGATTGTTGGGTTCTATAAGCGTGTTGAATAGAAAATGGAGAAATCAAGTGGAAGAGGAAAAAATTGAGTTAACACCAAAAATAGAGAGTGTACTCAATTTTGGCAAGTTTACTCTTTCTCCCACATTGGTGAAACAAGAGAACTTGAGAGTGTTTATAATGAGAAACACTTACTCCACATGGCAAGTGAAGCAAGAAATAGATGATGCCTCACGCCGTCGTCGTCGTCGCTCGCTCGGCTTCAGATTTGGATTTGGAAAATGATCGATCGATGAGATCTATCTTTTTTGGACAAAATGCAGTAGAATTTTTCTGCATTGTTTCGGCCTCCATTTATATATATACATGCAGTAACAGTGTTTCAGAACTGATGCGTCTGTTTGAATGATGTTATAGAAGGTTGCACTATTTCAGATTGTTGTTATAGAAGGTTGCACTATTTCAGATTGTTGCTT
>NW_025851184.1:0-861 GCF_002878395.1 Capsicum annuum
TATAATTTAACATTATTATTTTTCAATTATTATTTTTCTTTCTTCTTTTTGTTCTTGTTCTTCTTCTTCTTCTTCTTCAATTCTTCTTCTTTATTTCTTCTTCTTCAATTCTTCTTCTTCTTCAATGACACCCAAGAACCCATTAATGACATTTATTATTTTTCTTTCTTCTTCTTCAATTCTTCTTCTTCTTCTTCTTCTTCTTCTTCTTCTTCTTCTTCAATGGCATCCAAGAACCCATCAATGACATTTCTTCTTCAATAGCATCTAAGAACTCATCAATGGCATTCAAGACTAATTTAGTATCTCCTCATTCAAGAATTCAAGTTCTTAATTTTTTTCAAGTTAATTCGGGTTCAATGACATTTCTTCTTCAATAGCATCCAAGAACTAATCAATGGCATTTAAGATTAATTTATCATCTTCCTCATCTCCTCATTCAAGAATTCAAGTACTTAATTTTTTTCAAGTTTTTTGAATCGAAGTTCTTAGTTCAAGTGAGAACTCGTTAATGTCATTTCTTCTTCTTCTTCTTCTTCTTCTTCTTCTTCTTCTTCTTCTTCTTCTTCTTCTTCTTCTTCTTCTTCTTCTTCTTCTTCTTCTTTAATGACATCCAAGAACTAGAATTACATGAGAATGTTGAATCAAAAAAGTCGAATTCCATTGATTACGTGAAGCTGAATCGAATGTTGAATCAACATGTTGAATTAAATTACGTGAAATTCATCAAAAAAAAGTCGACGGAATTTTAAATTTTCCGGCGCCGTCGCTGTTCATCGGCATTTCACCATTGAAGCTACACCATTGAAGGCATTGAAGAAGAAGAAGAAGAAGAAGAAGAAGAAGAAGAAGAAGAAGAAG
>NW_025851184.1:961-1524 GCF_002878395.1 Capsicum annuum
GAAGAAGAAGAAGAAGAAGAAGAAGAAGAAGAAGAAGAAGAAGAAGAAGAAGAAGAAGAAGAAGAAGAAGAAGAAGAAGAAGAAGAAGAAGAAGAAGAAGAAGAAGAAGAAGAAGAAGCCAATATTTATTAAGAAAAAATAATTATTATTAAAAATAATGATGTGGCAATCAAAAAATAATGATTTTAAAGTAAAAAAAAGTCAATTGATGCGCCTATGGGCGCGTGTAGTCACGTCCAGTGACACGCCAGCAACTGGGGGGTAATAAATTTGGTAAAAATAAGTTGAGGGGGATAATAGGTCACATTAAAAGATTGAGTGTGTAGTTGAGATTTCGACTAAAGGTTGGGGGGTAACAGACCATTTTCTCTTTAATTTATTTAGAATACTTTCACAGAATTTAGTTATTTTATCTTTTTTATTACATGATATGATTTATGTCACATGCCAATAAGAAGATCTAATATTTTATAGAAAATTTTGCTTGTTGGTGCATGCTTTTTGATGAATAAAATTCTAATTTTTCTTGTATTTAGATCAAGAAGTTTCTATCAGTGATAATC
>NW_025851185.1:0-2911 GCF_002878395.1 Capsicum annuum
GCTTTATATAATCCATGCTATCAAGTCCAGGGGGTGTATTTAATACCCAATAATTTAGCTATGTACCTAGAGCTAGTGTCAACTTCAAGACAATATTAGTCATGCCACAATCAGTAGAACTCAGTCAGTTACAGAACTTAGGATAACTCAAAAGCCTTAGTATTAGTCCAGTCCAACTCAGTAAATTAATTTAGAACTCAGTAGCATTCAGTCAGTTAACATAATTCAGTAGTATTCCATCAGTCAATGGAACCCAGTAATTCAGTTCAGTTTAGTTAAATAGTACAATCAATAAATAGCTCAGTCAGTCCTAGTATGAACTAGGAAATCAATTCAGTGTCCTTAAGTTGGGAGTATATTCAGCACCGAGCGAGCTTAGGGATGGGGGCACACCTGTTAATAAGGACTGGGTCCCTAGAAGAAATCTATAAGTTCCAAAACTACGTAGCCAGCGTAGGTATGAGATGTCACCCGTTAGATAGGACTAACATACTAAGAGATCACCCGCTAGTTTAGGACTAATTTCAGGTGTTATCCGTTAGATTAGAACTGACTCCATAGTATTTGTATTTACCCGTGGAATGGTACTAACACCCTTCCAGATGGGCTTACAGGTTGGACCCCAATTAGTTCAGAAAGGGGCATGTCGGTTAGATGACTACCTCTCACAGTTTTAGTCTTAATCTCAAAATAGAACTCAGATCAGTATTATGGAAATCAAGACTGTAAGACATAGTCACTCAGCTTAGTAAAGAACTTACATAGTTATATAGATTCAGAAATTACCCACTAGATAGGCTTGATCTCAGATTCAGTCAATCATTTTCATTATCAGTAGATTCAGAGATCACCTGCTAGATAGGCCTGATCTCAGCTTAAGTCAATCAGATATCAGTATCAGTAGACTCAGTTATCTGAAATCTAGTTATTAGAATTCAGTATTTAGTGATACTATGATTTTGGCTATAGTTATGCACTCATGCCTGTATCTTACTCAGTCATGTTCATGTTATCTAGTCAGTTACAGTTCATGCATATGGAACCTTGCATTCAATCTTACCTCATCTAGCATAGCAGTACATTCTTACATTCTAACACATACTTTTCTCTTGAGCTATCGTGTCTTATATCATAGTATCAGAAGTACGGGATCCCGAGCACCCTTAGCAGTTTAGATTCACCCAGCAGCAGTAGACTAGAACTGAGTCCTTATTATTCGAGGAAGTTCCTTATTTTATTGTTACATTAGATTTAGAATTTCAGTAGATGGAGTTAGTTGGGGGATTATCCCATTAACTCCTTATTCAGACAGTTTAGAGGCTTTTTCATACTAGAGTACTTTCAGATAGTTGTTTTAGTTTTGGTGTTGTTATGTTGTATTCAGTTTTACTTTAATATTTAACCTTATGGAAAGTTTTCTGCCAGTTTTTTGTATTTTACAGTATATTATCTAGTGCTCAGTTAAAGATACCCGTCATAGATTAGCTTGTGGTCCTTCAGGGTCATAAGCACCGTGAAGTATTCTGGGTTCAGAATTTGGGGTGCTACAAACTTGGTATCAGATCCTAAGGTTTAATATTGTCCAGGGAAGTATAAAAAGCCATATCTATTAGAGTTTTATGCATGGGTATGTTGTGCGCCACATTTATATACAGGAGGCTATGAGATGTTTTAGGAATTGTTTCCCTTATTTCAGTATTCATGTCCTGCGAGTGAGAATAAGCTCCAATGAAACCCTCAGTCTAATATGTTTCTTCCTTTCATTCATAGAATATGCCTCCTCATAGAGCTAATGCGTATAGAAATAATAACCATCCACCTTAGGCCGCAGATCCTATGAATGAGAATATGTCATATGCAGAGTTTCGGGTAGCTTTTCAGGTGCTAGCCTAAGCTGTGACAACAAATATTCAGGGTAACCGTCAGGCTACAGCCCCACCTAAACAAGATGGGGATTTAGCCGCTGCCAGAGTCAGGTATCCATGCATTAGATATGCATGTCTAGTATGAAATTTTAGTTAATTAGTAATGTCAATTATATAGTTATGCTTCAGATATTAATGTCCAGTAAGTAAGTTCAGTCTATTAAATAGTCAGTCTCATTTGAGGATGAATGTTCCCAAGGGGGAGATATTGTAAGACCCCACAAAATCCTAACCTTAATTCGATCAATTAATGCTTGCCAAGTGGTTCCAGACATAGGAAATTCTAGCTAAGTTTTCAGATTTGGTCTATTTTTAGCCTTCAAAAGTTGGAAATCTCATTTCGCGACCTTAAAGTCTTTTAAATGTCTATATCTTAGTTAATTCACAAAGATGTCAATAGAGATTTGTGAATGAATTTTAGATTTTTTGGACCTCGATTAGACCAAGTTCTAGCATCCAAAATAGTGAGTCGATGAGATGTTGGTGCATCACATCGTCCATCGCATCAATAGATAAAATGTTCCTCAGCTCAAGGTAATTTCCAGTGAGACAATGTGATGTCAACAGAGCGCGTTTGCTATCGCGTCGGTGCCAATGATGCAGTGCATCGACCAGCGCATCAGTACCCAATTTTTAGTCATTAAAATAGTCGCAACCCTAGGGTTATTTCAGTCTTTTTCCCACCCCTATATAGCCCTAAAACATGAGATTCAGCCATTATTCACCAAAACAAACTTGTTTCCTCTCAAATTCTCTCAAGAACAAGCATTAGGGTTCTTGTTTCAAGATTCAAAACTCAAGAATTTCACCATCAATCTTTTTAAATTCAAGTATTAAGGTATTTTAGATGTTGATTCATAGGTCCCTTCCTCCCATGAAGTCCAAGAATTCTTTTTCTAAATTCAACGATTATATATTTATGAGTTTTCATGAATTATATGAATGGATATTTATGTTCATGTTGTTGTTGGGTGTTGATTCATGTC
>NW_025851186.1:0-2681 GCF_002878395.1 Capsicum annuum
AGTTTGAAGAATAGGGTTGTAGATACATCATGTAACATTTTGAAACCTAACCTTCCTTCTTCTTTGAGAAGACACAAACTCTTCCATGATACCCAATGTCTTCCTCTTCCCCCTATTGTAATACTCAAAGAAACTGAGCAAATATTTTATGTATTTTGGTAATAACATTACAAGGAGGATTTATAATAGAGATGTAACGAATAGAAATGCTTTATAGAACATGCTTGATTAATATATCTCTTCCTTTATAAGATAGTAACTTGCCTTTCCATCTTTGTAGCTTGCTTCTTACCCTATTCATTAAGGGCTGATAATAATTTTTCTTCTTTCTCATTTACAAAATTAGACAACCTAACCAGGTAAAAGGGTCTCAATATTCCTATAGCAATCTCAGCCATTACTACTATACCATTAGAAACTCTCTTATGTAAATATGTAACACCCCAATTTTCTAAACTGGAATGCTACACGGTGCTCATGACCCCGAAGGACCACAAGCTAACCCATGACTGATATTTGTACCTATTTACTGCATAATATACATAAAATACAGAAATATGAACATGAAAGGCCATAAGGTTTAAACTGAATAAACGTCTGATAACAAAATGTCTGAAAAAGGATAACAATACCAAAATAAGTCATAAATACTAAAAATAGTGAGATCTGAATATCTAATCTGACATCTAGTTTGAAAGCCTCTAACTGAACTGAATAAGGAGTTGAAGGAATATGTCTCCAACTAATTCTATCTAGCAACTGAATAGTAAATGTAGCAATAATCATATCGTCCTTGAATGAGAAGGACTCACTGCAAACTCTGAACACTGGAATGCTACTGTTGATCTGGAAACCTATGGTGTAACATAAAAGAAAGCACCATAGCACAAATGCATCAGTACGTCTGAATGTACTGAGTATACGAGTGAGGTAGGCTAAATGCAACGGGTTATATGCATGAACAATGTTGACTAATATGAACGTGAGAATACATACATGCATAAACAACTATAACTAAACTCGTGATGATGCTGACTACTGAGTCTGAATGCTGACAACACGAGTGTACTGATACTGAGATACTGAATAGATGAACGACTATTTTTGATAGTTTGAACTGTGAATAACTGGTTTGGTTCACTGTATCTAACAGTCCTGAAGCTAAATACTGATATCATGAATTTTGATAACTGATATAAGTGATACATATGTTCAGAAAGCTGATATAACTGATATAACTGTGATGATTAGAAAAATCAATATAATGATACTGAGTGACTGTATCTGACAGTCTATATTTTGATGGAACTATCTGAGTTCCGTTCTACTTAGAGTAACTAAATTTGAGATCAGTCCTATCTAGCGGGTGATCATAAGTATACTAATTATAAGGATGATTTGAATTAGTTTGAGATCAGTTCTATCTAGCAGGTGATCTTTAAATCTAATGATTCTGATACTGATTGATCATAGTGGAGATCAGTCCTAGCTAATGGGTGATCTTGAAGTCTATTTATAATGATAAACATTGACTATATCTAACAATACTGAATCTGTACTACTAAGATGAGTTGACTGTGTCTGAAAGCCTTGATTCTATAACTAAAACTATGGGATGTGTTCATCTAACCGACATGCCCCAAGCTAAGCTGACTGGGGTCCAATCTCTGACCTAACTAGAAGGGTGTCAGTACCGCACCACTAGTAAAGACATCTGTTGTGGAGTCAGTCCTAATCTAGTAGGTGACTCCTGGGATCAGTCCTATACATATAAATATACTAATGGGTGACCCCTGAGTATGTTAGTCCTATCTAACGGGTGACATCTCATACCTATACTGGCAACGTAGTTCTGGAACTTAGGGATTGCTTCTAAGGATCTCAGTCCTAATCTAGAGGGTGAGTCCCCATCCCTAAGCTCACTCGGTGTTGAATCCTACTCCCATCTGAAAGACACTGAACTAAATAACTGGGTTGAACTGAATAACTGAACTAAACTGATTAGCTGAACTGATACTAATTAACTAGACTAATACTAGTGGTATTGTTTAGTGGAGCTAAACTATGTTTACTGGATTTCGATGACTGACGGAATGTACTTAGTTCTGAGGACTGGTTGAGAGTACTAAATTTACTGAGATTTGACTATGAATACTAAAGTTACAGACTGAGTACTAAGATCATTGAGATTACTGAACTAATGAGACTACTGAGATTTTTAAGTTTTCCTGAGTCACATGACTGATTGAATTCTATAGATCATGGCTTGACTGAGAGTATCGTTATAACATGATATGGCTCTAGGCACACAGCTATATTTTCTGGTACGAATACCCCTAGGACTCGATGGAAGGAAACTGACACAACAAGACTAACTTGATCGTAAGATTGGAGTCCATAATTCACATTGTCATAATTAGGGGATATTATACTTCATGTAGTTCTTCAACATCTTAAGCATGGTAGGGAGTGCATGGATATATTTCATGTATATATAGTATATCTCCATTAGCATCCATACTTCATACCACAACACACATCAATAGCATGGAATTTATATTGAAGTATATAGCTAACATGATTTAGATATCATGGAACCATGGAACCATGTAAACATGAAGTTCTAGCATCCTAAGCATTTTATGAAACACCTTGCATGCATAATATTGAGCATAGGTGTA
>NW_025851187.1:0-2036 GCF_002878395.1 Capsicum annuum
TGGACTGTTTTGATAGTCTGAAGTACATCAACCTTAACGTTTTACTCCGATATCCAAATTGGATGAAACCAATTTCATTAGAAAGAGGCCTCTCATATTTTTCCACTGATATATAGCATATCACCCAGATCATTGTGTACGAGGAGTTATGATCGTTTAATTTGACCCAAAAATTCACTTTTGATAGGCTGAAGTAGATCAACAATAACTTTTTGCTCTGATAGAAAACTAGGATGAAACCAATTTCATTGGAAAGAGGACTCGCATAGATTTTCGTTGATATATAGTAGATCATCCAAATCATCATGTACAAGGAGTTATGATCGTTTAAAGTTGGAGAAAAAATACGCAAGGCCTCAGTACTTTTTCCTGCACGTTTTACTGTTCACTACTATTCACGGTTCGACCGAAATGTTCATAACTCGTCGCTCGGGTGTTCGTTTTGGATGATCCATATATCATTGGAAAGTTTATTTGATACTCTACGTAATGGTGGGTCATAATCTAAGACATTCCACACAAAAAATTTATAATTGATTCTAAAATATAGAACCCAACACACTTATGCATAAAATTTCAACGAAAAATTTCCCAAGGTATTACATCATCCCCCCCTTGGAAACTTGCATCCTCAAATAATGCTAGACATACCAAGATTAGATAGGGAATAGAGAATACATCTGAAACCATTCGTTAGACTCATCACCACATCGTTTCTCACTCCGAATGCAACATAGAATGCATAAATTCAAGAAACTACAGCTGAACACATAATAAATGACAGCCAAACTGCTGCAACTTTTATCAAAAGTGCATGATTTAGGAAAGAACGGTACCTTCGGCTTGATCGGAGTTTGCGGAAAATATGTGCGGGTACATGGATCGCATATCCGCCTCTGCTTCCCAAGTTGCACCCTTAACATATTGGTTTTGCCACAACACCTTGACCAAGGGAACTTCTTTGTTCCTTAGTCTTCGGACACTGAAATCAAGAATCTCAACAGGAATCTCATCAAAAGAAAGATTTTCTTAAATGTCAGCACTCACAGAGGAATTCACTACCACAGCATCGCTAATATGCTTTCTAACATGGAGACATGGAATATTGGATGAACAGAGGACAACTCGGAAGGCAACTCGACCTCATAAGCTACCTTACCAACACGGCTAAGAATTTTGTAAGGACCAACATAACGGGGACTAAGCTTCCCCTTCTTTCCGAATCTCTTTACCCCCCTCATGGGTGAAATTTTCAGATACACTAGGTCACCAACTTCAAACTCAAGGTCTCTCCTTCTAACATCCGCATACGACTTCTGACAACTTTGCGCAGTTTTCAAACTTTCCCTAATCAACTTAACTTTTTCCATTGCCTTAAATACTGAATCAGGACCACTCACAGCCGCTTCACCCACCTCAAACCAACCTATGTATGACCTATACTTCCTCTCATATAAGGTTTCAAATGGAGCCATTCCAATACTAGAGTTGAAACTATTATTGTAAGCAAACACTATCAATGGTAAGTGATCATCCCAACTTACTTTAAAGTCAAGTGCACAAGTTCTCAACATATCCTCTAAGGTCTGGATGGTTCGCTCAGCCTGAACATTGGTCTATGGATGAAAAACAGAACTCAAAACCACTTGGGTACCAAGACCCTTTTGAAAAGCTTTCCAAAATTGTGAAGTGAACTGAGTACCACTATCCATAAAGATAGACAAGGGAACTCCATGCAGTCTGACTAGCTCTCGAATATACAATCTAGCGTAATCCTCAGCAGTATATGAAGTATGAACAGGCAAGAAATTAGCAAACTTAGTCAACCTATCAACCACAACCCAAATGGAATTATGATGGAATTGGGAAGGAGGTAAACCAATCATGAAGTCCATATTTATCTCTTCCCACTTCCAGGTGGGAATACTAAACTCTTGCATCATACCACCAGGTCTTTACCGTTCAACCTTAACCTGTTGTCATGTTGCACACTTAGCTACAAATGTTGCTATATCTTTCTTCATGCCACTCCACCA
>NW_025851188.1:0-1487 GCF_002878395.1 Capsicum annuum
GCCTAGGTGGTCTAGCAGAAAACTATGGTCTGAACCCTCCTTGGGATACCATGAACTGCCCTGTATATCTGGCCCTCTTGGAATATCCTCTTTCGAATTCATGTGTTCTTCTCCTCTGCCTCTGATCTTCCATTTTCTGTGCAAAAGCTTGGATCTTCTCTATGTCCATATCTTTGTTCCAAGCGGCAATAGTACAATCTCTAACCAGATATGGATCCAGCCTATCCACATATTGATGAACTCTGTCATCCATAGTAGCTATAACATTAGGAGCATATCTCGATAAGGAATTAAATCAGAGATTGTACTCCCTCACGCTCATATTTCCCTGACGAAGATTTAAAAACTGATCTGCACGGGCCTGACGAATCTCAAATGGAAGATAATGATCAGGAAATGCCTCTTTGAACTCTTTCCAAGTAGCTGGGGGTGCATCAATACCCCTATATCATTTCCAGTCCCTGTACCAATATATAGCCTCCCCTTTAAATTTATACACCGCTAACTCCACTGTCTCTCTACCCATTACATGTATAAAATGTAAGACCCTTTGAATTTGATCAATAAAGTCTTGTGGGTCCTCGTTAAGATCTGATCCAGTAAAAGTGGGAGGATCCATCTTAAGAAAATCCTGTGTTCGAAGGCTAGCCGCCCTATCTGTACCACTAGGACCCGTGGTAGGAATGGCTTGCCCTTGAGCTTTCCCAGTAACTATACCAGTCAAAAGTTGCACTGCATTTCTAAGATCTTGATCAGTAGCATTAATAGGTGGCTTTGGGGATATAGTTCTCCTCCCCCTTATTTCTTCCAGAGTAGAAGAAGTTTTTGATGCATGCTCAGCTGGAGCCTCACTTTGATTAGCTGGTATAGTGGGTGACTTACTAGTCCCCTCTCCGACAGCCACATCTACTTACTTACCGGTATTCTTGCTTCTAGTAGCCGGCATCATTACTATAATAAGAGAAACAAACGGATTCAGTGGTCAACTATGACTTCATATACAATATAGGCTCTATCGCACGATCTAAGATATGAAGAAAAGAAAAAATTCCTAAATGTCCATAGCCTCCTGTTTATAGATGCGGTGCACGACACACCGATAAACAAGACTCTATGTAGACACGGATTTGTAGACTCACTAGGACGAACTTCTCTGATACCACTTTTGTCATACCTCAAATCCTATTGGGGCGGACTGGCACCCGTAACCGAGGAGGCCCGGGAGAACCAGATCATAACCTTATACTTCCCATGCATACCTCTATGACAACCCAAAATTCAAACAGCATCATATCGCATATAAAAGAAAATAATCACCTGTATAAACTCGAGCACACATATATATGTATATACAATACTTGGCCGTTGGAGCCATCACGTCTATTAACAAAACACCACCTTGACTGTACATTAGGTCTACAAAGCCTCTAGACAATACACAGAGTTTAACTAAGGTCGGGACACACCCCGCCATATAACTAACTTCT
>NW_025851189.1:0-1467 GCF_002878395.1 Capsicum annuum
TCGAAAGAGTCAATGAGTGACATCTTTGAGGTTTTGTTGAAAAACTCATCTCAAAGACTTTAAACCTAGCCTACCACATCATTGTCTATTAGAATTTTCACTAAAAATCGTGCTCTCATGCATAGATTTCCCCTAGGAAAACATAACCCCAAGATCCGTTTTTAATTAGTTACGCTCTAATTATTCTTAGTTTCGAATTAGTCCCTTAGAAGCCTAAGAATTGTTTATATGTTTAAAGCTATTCCAAAACCCCCAAACTTTTTTGTACCATAGGTTTGAATATAGTTAATATCTCTCATTTCGATCCTACTCAATCACCACTCACATTGTTCTGCGTGGATTTGAGCCCGACTCTTAGTTGGGTAAATATATTGACAACGACCGCCTTGCACCTAAATTGACGTGTAAGTTGAGCGTTATCAATATGTGAATTCAGTTGATATCTTTTGATCTATGCTACGGATGAAAAAATATACTGTGCTAGTAGATTCGAAACATCGATTTTAGGGTGGTAACATATTTTGCGTTGTTTTATACCTTCTAAATCTCATTTCGATCCTCAATTTGAAAAATCATAATTTTAGGTTTCGGGAATCAACTTTGTGAAAATCATATATTTTTTTTCAAAAATATGATATCTCGATTGAGTTTAGAGCGTCAAATTTAATAGGTTAGCATAGTTCGTTTGTGTTCACAAAATTTTGGATGAATTTTGAGGGGTCCATAAAAATTAGAACTTATACCAAGTCCCCAGCTGGTGCACCCATTTTCTGGTGCACTCGCGATCCCGACTGGGCCAGCAGAGGTGATGCTGCAATCGCGATCCCTGTCTGCGATTGTGAAACCTCCATCTGATTTGGTACTATGATCGCAATTCGAGGTCCACGATTGCTACACCTGAGTGTATATATATATATATGTACCCTATTTTGTCACTTTTCACCATTTTTGAGACTTGGAGCTTAGGGTTTTGTGGTTTTGAGCTATTTTCTTCATTTCTAAGCATGAGAAAGCTCCATAACACATATTTCAACTAATTTATTCAATCTCTAACATTAATTTTTTGTTCTGGACATGGATTGAAGAAGAAATTTGGGATTTTAGCCCGTAAGGCCTAAAAATGACATTTCTTCAATTGAAACCCAAATTTCAAACATTTTTCACTTGAATGAGCTTCTAATAATTTAATTATCAGTTTTTCATCAATTTCATCTTTAAAACAACTTCAATTCTTGATTTTAAATTGAATTTTGGAATTTTTATCCGATAAAGTTTGAAAATCATTTTTCTTTGATTTGAACCTCATTTTAACTCTTTTTTTCTTGAGTTTTCAATGGTAAACTCCTAAAATATGAGGAACATTTTTCAATAGAAAAATATAATTTTGTCCTTCTTTTTCGAAAATCCATTTCGGGAATCAGTCTTGATCCCAAATCAAAATTAGAAAATATGGGCATCGTTGGCTTC
>NW_025851190.1:0-3850 GCF_002878395.1 Capsicum annuum
GAACTCCAAGAACCATCATTCAAAGGCACGATTAACATCTCAAAAACGAGTATCGAGATAAAGTTCATCATTCAAGGTATGTGGGGTTTTTCAATAAGAACTCACTTTCGTTCTTGTGCCCAAAAGTAATTTTCTTTACAAAGGCATGATTTTTATTTGATTTTTTATGAATTTGAAGCATGAACCCATATCTTATGATGATTATTATGAAATCTTGATGTTTATGATTTTAAAATATGAATTTACATGTGTGGAGATATAAAGCATGAATCTTGAATGATATTTATCATGATTTTGATATTTGGATCGTGAATCCCCATTGAAATTCTGTTTTTTTGAGAAAGTGTGTGTTATAAGCACGTTGATGTTGAATATTTGAGATATTTTGAATGATTTGACCTTTTAGTCTTAATGGAGTTATTTTAAACTCGAGTGTGAAAGAAATCCACAACGTGGTTGATTTTGATAGATGGGAAGCATGATGGCTCCCGATGTATATTTCTATATTACTGAAATTATTTTATTATGGATTGTCTTTGAAATAATCTGAGCTAAGTTCGAGAGAAATCTTTAGCACCGAGTGGGAGGTATAAAGCGACCTAACTTCCCTAGAACTACGTGCCCCCGTAGGAGTGAGCCTGAGGCTGATTTATATAGTGATCACTAGTTTGTGTGAATTTGATATCGATAGTCCTACTCCGATGGCAAGGATAGGACGGCTCTCCCTAATGTGGGTTGTACATTGGACTCCATGTAGCTCACATGGTTTACGTCGGTTATAGGATCTCCCAGTGTGTGTGTGTTTCCTTCTGTCTATGGTGAATGGTGAAGTAATTTGAAAGTGGAATTGTGAAAGTTATTCTTTCGAAAGATTTAAATGATATTTATATTATGAGAATTGATATTCTTGATGAACTGAAAGTGATTGACAAATTATATGATGACTCACATGTGTTATCGTACTTATTTCATCCTCTCATGATTATGATGATTTTCTTCGTGATATGTGAGTCTTTCATATATCCTGCACATTTCTTATAAATATTTATGATAATGATGTTTATACAACTGCATACACCCCCATATACTCGGTTTCTTTCGATGGCACTAACCCACATCTTTGGATGTGGGCTACATTTTCTCGAAATGTAGGTTCAGGTGCTCAGTTCCAGGTTCAATAGTGATTCTTCGAGCACGCTGTTCTATATCCTCTATTGTGGTGAGTCCTCATGTTCTGAGGACGAGATGTCTGATGTTGGTTTCATGAAATTATTTACATTTGATAACAGAGTATGAGTCGGTTGGGGCATGTCTCAATGGCTCACTGGTTTTATTGATTTTCTCTGAGGCTTGTCAGACTAGTATAGATGTTGAGAGTTGACTAATAAGTCGTATTTTATTATCTTTCTGAAATTCTTTTATTCTTGGATGATGATTACTCTATTAATATTTGAGGATTATTTATGAAAACCCCGTTGATTTGTGTTGAACTGAATGAAAATGGCTCAAAGGGTTAGCTTGGGGCTACTCGTCGCCTCAAGCACCGTATGATGCTCTGGGACCCATTTTTCGGGGCATTACAAACTTGGTATCAGAGCCTAAGGTTTTAAGGTGTCCTAGGGAGTCTGACAAGTCGCGTTAAGTAGAGTCTTGATCATCGGTGTGTAGCGCGCCACATCTATGAGCAAGAGGCTACAAGACATTTTAGGAAAAAATGTGATTCTTTCTTTTAGAAGTCTATCATGTTTAAATTGTCTCTCTCTGCTATTGATTCATGCTCTCCTCTTTCAGAAATATGCCTCTACGAGTCTTGTTGGTTGATCTGATTGATTTAGACATGGTAGATTTTGATGTGATTTTGGGTATGGACTGGCTGTATTCTTCTTATGCCTCTATAGATTGTCGGACCCGAGTGGTCAAGTTTCAATTTTTGGGTGCATCCGTGTTTGAGTGGTCTGGAAATTCTGTGTCATCCAAGAGTCATTTTATCTCTTACCTCAAAGATAGAAAGCTTATTTCCAAGGGGTGTATTTACCATTTGGTTAGAGTCAAAGACACTAAGTCTGAGACTCCAACTCTCCAGTCTGTTAATGTCATCAATAAGTTTTCTGATGTCTTTCCGAATGATCTCCTAGGGATATCTCCTGATAGAGAGATAGAGAGATAGAGTTCGAGATTGATCTTCTTCCCAATACTCAGCCTGTTTCTATTCCTCCTTACCGTATGGCCCCTGCAGAACTTAAGGAGTTGAAAGAGCAACTTAAAGATCTACTAGATAAGGGTTACATAAGGTCAAGTGTTTCTCCTTGGGGTGCTCCTGTGTTGTTTGTGAGAAAGAAAGATGGCTTTTTGCGTATGTGCAATGATTACCGCCAACTGAATAAAGTCATTGTCAAAAATAAGTACCCCCTTCCGAGAATAGATGATTTGTTTGACCAATTGCAAGATGCAAGTTATTTCTCAAAGATAGACCTTCGTTCCGGCTATTATCCACTCAAATTTAGGGAGTGTGACATCCCGAAAACCATTTTCCAAACTCGTTATGGCCATTTTGAGTTTCTTGTTATGTCTTTCGGGTTAACTAATGCCCCAGCAGCTTTCATGGACCTCATGAATTGAGTGTTCAGACCATATCTGGATATGTTTGTCATAGTGTTCATCGATAATAGACTGGTGTACTCTCATAGTAAGATGAACATTCTAATCATGTCCGAACTGTCTTACAAACCTTTAGAGATCACAAGTTGTTTGCCAAGTTCAGTAAGTGTGAGTTTTGGCTAAGGTCAGTTATTTTTCTAGGTCATATCATTTCTTCCGAGGGTATTAGAGTTGATCCCCAAAAGACCGAAGCTATTAGAAATTGACCTAGACCTATTTCTCCGATTGATATCCAAAGTTTCTTGGGTTTAGCTGGCTATTACCGCTGTTTTGTTGAGGTTTTCTCCTCTATAGCGTCTCCTATGACTCGGTTGACCCAAAAGAAAGTGAAGTTCTTATGGTCCGAATCTTGTGAGAAGAGTTTTCAGGAGTTGAAGACTTGACTAACTTTAGCCCCTGTTTTGACTTTGCCTGATGGTTTTGTGGTGTACTGTGATGTTTCGAGAGTTGGGTTGGGTATCGATGCTGAAGGGTAAGGTGATAGCTTATTCTTCTAGACAATTGAAACCCCATGAGAAAAATTACCCCACCCATGACCTTGAGTTGGTTGCTGTTGTGTTTGCTTTGAAAATCTGGAGACACTATTTGTATGGTGTCCATGTTGATGTTTTCACTGATTATAAGAGTCTGCAGTATGTTTTTACCTAGAGAGAATTATATCTTAAGCTGAGACGATGGTTAGAATTATTAAAGGACTATGATATGAGTGTGCTGTACCATCTGGGCAAGGCCAATATTGTGGCGGATGCCCTAAGTAGAGTGTCCATGGGTAGTGTTTCGCATGTGGTAGAAGGTAAGAAAGAGTTAGCTCGTGATGTACATCATTTGGCTAGATTGGGGGTTAGGTTGTTTGACACTACTGAAGGTAGTAAGGGGTTCAGAGTAGTTCTGAATCCTTCTTGGTTTCGAAAGTGAAGGAAAAGCAATACTTAGATGCTAGTTTGGTCAGACTGAAGGAGTCAGTCAAGGACCAAAAAGTAGAGGTTTTCTCCTAAGGGGGAGATGGTGTGTTGAGATTGCAGGGTAGATTATGTGTCCCAAATGTTGATGATCTGAGACAGAGGATTATGGATGAAGCGCATGGGGCGCGGTATTCTATTCATCCGAGTGCCACCAAGATGTACCGAGACTTGCGGGAAATGTATTGGTGGAGTGGCATGAAGAAAGATATAGCAGCGTTTGTAGCTAAGTG
>NW_025851190.1:3950-5986 GCF_002878395.1 Capsicum annuum
TTGGTGGTATGATGCAAGAGTTTAGTATTCCCACCTGGAAGTGGGAAAAGATAAATATGGACTTCGTGATTGGTTTACCTCCTTCCCGATGCCATCATGATTCCATTTGGGTTGTGGTTGATAGGTTGACTAAGTCTGCTTATTTCTTGCCTGTTCATACTTCATATACTGCTGAGGATTACGCTAGATTATATATCCGAGAGCTAGTTAGACTGCATGGAGTTCCCTTGTCTGTCATTTCAGATGGGGTATTCAGTTCACTTCGCAATTTTGGAAAGCTTTTCAGAAGGGTCTTGGTACCCAAGTGCTTTTGAGTTCTGCTTTTCATCCGCAGACCGATGGTCAGGCTGAGCGGACCATCCAGACCTTAGAGGATATGTTGAGAGCTTGTGCACTTAACTTTAAGGGAAGTTAGGATAACCACTTACCATTGATAGAGTTTGCTTACAATAACAGTTTCCACTCTAGTATTGGCATGGCTCCGTTTGAAGCCTTATATGGTAGGAAGTGTAGATCACCCATAGGTTGGTTCGACGTGGGTGAAGCGGCTCTGAGTGGTCCTGATTCGGTATTTGAGGCTATGGAAAAAGTTAAGTTGATTAGGGAAAGTTTGAAAACTGCGCAGAGTCGTCAGAAGTCATATGCGGATGTTAAAAGGAGAGACCTTGAGTTTGAAGTTGGTGACCTAGTGTATCTGAAAATTTCACCCATGAGGGGATGAAGAGATTCGGAAAGAAGGGGAAGCTTAGTCCCCGTTATGTTGGTCCTTAAAACTTCTTAGCCGTGTTAGTAAGGTAGCTTATGAGGTCGAGTTACCTTCCGAGTTGTCCTCTGTTCATCCAATATTCCATGTCTCCATGCTTAGAAAGCATATTAGCGATGCTGTGGTAGTGGATTCCTCTATAAGTGCTGACATTCAAGAAAATCTTTCTTTTGATGAGATTCCTGTTGAAATTCTTGATTTCAGTGTCCGAAGACTAAGGAACAAAGAAGTTCCCTTGGTCAAGATGTTATGGCGAAACCAATCTGTTGAGGGTGCAACTTGGGAAGCTGAGGCGGATATGCGATGCAAGTACCCGCACCTATTTTTCGCGAATTCCAATCAAGCCGAAGGTACCGTTCTTTCCTAAATCATGCACTTTTGATAAAAGTTGCAGCAGTTCAACTGTCATTTATTATGTGTTCAGCTGTAGTTTCTTGAATTTATGCATTCGATGTTGCATTTGGAGTGAGAAACGATGTGGTGATGAGTCTAACGAATGGCTTCAGCTATATGCTCTATTCCCTATCTAATCTTGGCATGTCTAGCATCATTCGAGAATGAATGTTTCCTAGGAGGGATGATGTAATACCCTGGGAAATTTTTCGTTGAAATTTTATGCGTAAACGTGTTGGGTTCTATCATCTAGAATGAATTATAAATTTTCCATGAGGAATGTCTTAGATTATGACCACCATTGCATATAGTATCAAATAAGCTTTCCAACGATATGTGGATCATCCAAAACGGACACCCAAGCGACGAGTTATGAACATTCCGATCGAACCGGGAATAGTAGTGAACAGTAAAACGTGCAGGAAAAAGTACTGAGGCCTGGCGTATTTTTGCTCCAACTTTAAATGATCATAACTCCTTGTACATAATGATCTGGGTGATTTACTATATATCAACGAAAAGCTCTACGAGTCCTCTTTCCAATGAAATTGGTTTCATCCAATTTGTCTATCGAAGCAAAAAGTTATGGTCGATCTACTTCAGCCTATCAAAAGCAAATTTTTGGGTCAACTTCAAACGATCATAACTCCTCGTACACAATAATCTGGGTGATATACTATATATCAATGGAAATATATGAGAGTCCTCTTTCTAATGAAATTGGTTTTATCCAATTTGGATAGCAGAGTAAAACGTTATGGTTGATCTACTTCAGACTATCAAAACAGTCCACCAAAGGATAAATTCGAGAATTATTTGATTTTTAGGGGTCTTTTGGTCATTTCCCCTCACCCAAAATCCGTCCAAACCCTATATTAAA
>NW_025851191.1:0-725 GCF_002878395.1 Capsicum annuum
AGCTATATCTGAACATGAGACTGAGTAAATTCAAAGAAAATCTATTAACTTAGGTTGAGTCTGAGTTTGCAGATAAAAGGTGAGGATACTTGCCAATATCTTCACTCCTTCTATAGGAGAGATTTTCAAAAATACAAAATCACCGATCTCCAACTCAAGAGCATTTACTGAATATGCATGAATGGGAACATGAGAATATAACTGAGCCTAAAACATATAGAAACTGAATATCATGAACAAAATTGAGCCCCTGAATACATGGATTACGGCTTAGATTGGAACTTATGGGTCCACCTATGAGTACCCACTACTCTAAACTGGATTCATTACGTAAAGAGAAGATAGAAAGTTTAGGTTAAGAAAGCTCAGGGATTATAGTGCATCTCTCTCTTGGGACATTATGGCCCCTGAAAAATGCTGACTTGGCTGAGATACTGAGGAAAAACTGAGATGATACAGAGGGCACCTACGAACTTATTCATGACTGTATATCGGGGATCTAAAATTGAGGCATGACACTTGAACTGAGCTGAACTCACAACCACATGGTTGCTCGATCTTGGAATAGTTATATTTATGAGACTTCAAATAGTGCGACTAGATAGAAAGATAGGAAACCTAACCATACGAACATTATCTACCTAACTTCCCTTTCTTGCCAATATCTTCACTCCTTCCATAGGAGAGATTTTCAAAAATACAAAATCACCGATCTCCAACTCAAG
>NW_025851191.1:825-1550 GCF_002878395.1 Capsicum annuum
AGCTATATCTGAACATGAGACTGAGTAAATTCAAAGAAAATCTATTAACTTAGGTTGAGTCTGAGTTTGCAGATAAAAGGTGAGGATACTTGCCAATATCTTCACTCCTTCTATAGGAGAGATTTTCAAAAATACAAAATCACCGATCTCCAACTCAAGAGCATTTACTGAATATGCATGAATGGGAACATGAGAATATAACTGAGCCTAAAACATATAGAAACTGAATATCATGAACAAAATTGAGCCCCTGAATACATGGATTACGGCTTAGATTGGAACTTATGGGTCCACCTATGAGTACCCACTACTCTAAACTGGATTCATTACGTAAAGAGAAGATAGAAAGTTTAGGTTAAGAAAGCTCAGGGATTATAGTGCATCTCTCTCTTGGGACATTATGGCCCCTGAAAAATGCTGACTTGGCTGAGATACTGAGGAAAAACTGAGATGATACAGAGGGCACCTACGAACTTATTCATGACTGTATATCGGGGATCTAAAATTGAGGCATGACACTTGAACTGAGCTGAACTCACAACCACATGGTTGCTCGATCTTGGAATAGTTATATTTATGAGACTTCAAATAGTGCGACTAGATAGAAAGATAGGAAACCTAACCATACGAACATTATCTACCTAACTTCCCTTTCTTGCCAATATCTTCACTCCTTCCATAGGAGAGATTTTCAAAAATACAAAATCACCGATCTCCAACTCAAG
>NW_025851192.1:0-332 GCF_002878395.1 Capsicum annuum
GCTAAAAGAGAAAAACAACTAGGGTTGCATAATTAAGCTTGAAGATTTGATTTCAAGGAAATTCCTCCGTCAATCATCAAGAATCTTTCCTTCTAAGGTATGCATGAGTTGATTTATGAATCCCTTTCATCCATAAAGCTCAAAAACCCTCTTTTTCATTATAAATTATGATTTCTATATTGTTGGGTGTTGATGATCATGTTGTTGATATTGGGTGATTCCCTAGATGGAATCTTTATATGTTTTTGTGAATTCATGATATCATATGAGTTGGAAACATGTAATTTTGGTTGTTCATGATGTATAATTTGATGATTTCACCTATGCTTAAG
>NW_025851192.1:432-1266 GCF_002878395.1 Capsicum annuum
AAATTGTGACTAAGTGAAGGATTCATGATATGCCCTTACGTTCCAATGACTTCTATATTGATAATGTGCCTTGTAAATATTGTTGGAATACGCATGAAATATTCTTATGAGATTATGCTATGTTTACTTGCAAATCCTACTTATGAAAAAGATGTATGATAACAATGTAATCCACATGAACTTCCATGCTATTGGTATGTGTTGCCAATATGATTATGCAATGAACATGATATTAAGATTGTGCAAGTACTTCCATGTGATATGAAATCCTTTCCATGCAATACATTGTTGATAACCATGCTTAGTATGAGATCCATACTTATGATATTATAAATTATGGACTCTACTCTTATGATCAAGTCAGTCATATGTGTCAGTTTCCTTCCATCGAGTCCTGGGGTACTTGTACCTGAAAACTATAGCTGTGTGCCTAGAGCCATGTCATGTTTCACGATATCCGAACTCAATCTATGATTCCATAGACTTTAGTCAGTCATGTGACTCAGGAAAAGCTCATGATCTTAGTCAGTTGTCAGATATTAGTAACATTCCGCCAGTCAACGAAATTCAGTAAGATTAAGTCATGCACAGTCAGTTATTCATGTCCAGTCCCTCCAGATGGGAGTAGAGGTTTGCACCGAGTGAACTCAAGGATGGGAACTCACCCGCCAGTTCAGGGTGTGATTCTTAGTAGTCATCCTTGTGTTCCAGAACTACGTAGCCAGCGTAGGCTGAGACATCTTAATCCGTCAGATTAGGGTTGATGAGGTGGCTTTACCCGTCAGCTTAGGGTTCCCACCGTTCTCATTGAGTACCCGCCAGATAAGGGTCACT
>NW_025851193.1:0-2775 GCF_002878395.1 Capsicum annuum
GTAAGGAAATCAAGGTTAAATTCGTCAAATTGAAATTTTGGATCCATCTTTACATTTGATCGTACGTAGGAACTTAAACATATGTATGGATCCAAAATTTCAATTTGGAGCAGAGAGATCGTGATCGAGTCAAAATTTAAAACTTATGAATTCAAAATTCTTGTTCTATAAAAATAAAACAACTGAGTTTTAGTTTAAATAAAATAACTGAGTTCTAATTTAATACTTCGTACATATTCAATGAATGATTTAATATAATCAAAGAATTTCAATCAAAGCTACCAAGTTCAATTGAATTCATAATCAACTGATAAATTAAAAAGATGAATATATAGTGCGACAAGTAAGACTAGTAATTTACTTTAATTTTCAGTTTACTAATTTTGAAATCATGACACTTAATTAAAAAGATGAATATATAGTGCGACAAGTAAGACTAGTAATTTACTTTAATTTTCAGTTTACTAATTTTGAAATCATGACACTTACTTTCTTAAATAACTTGATACTGTAAAAATTATTTATTTTACATACACTTTCCATAAAAAGATTTTCTTTCCTTAAATAGGATATCATTCAAAACTCACATGTACTTTGGACAAAATTAGATGTTGTTGACCTTATCTTTACTAATCTTTACTAACATGTGATTCAATCATTGTTCTACTTTTTCCTATTTTAAAGAAATTGCTAGATTATGTCAGATGGCAAATTTCTGGTAAGATTTTTGGGAATCTGACATTAGAGCTACTAGCATTTAGATTACGTGCACGATTATAACTCAATAATTTTTATTTATACAAATTAATTTACGTACAAATTATTAATTTAATAAATTTTAAAGAATTAGAATATCGAATTTATTAGTTTAAAGTCTTGATTTCGACTCTAAATTTGAGACGATCTTATCTAAGAAGACAAAATCAGATTTTAAAACTTATGAATTTTGAACTTATCATTGAACTCATAGCTTTTATATACAACAACAACAACAAAAAATCTAGTAGATTCCCACATCGTGGGGTCTGGGGAGGGTAAAATGTACGCAGTCCATACCACTACCTCCAAAGAGGCAAAGAGGCTGTTTCCGATAGACCCCCGGCTCAAGACAAAGAGCCGTAGACAAATGTCACAAACATACAATATGATAAAAACACAGAGGTACAACAACCACAAAAATATAGTATGCAAACCAACAGAGGACACCCCTTCCCCCAACCCTAGCACTACCAGCCAAGCTACACCAACCTCTCCTAACTACTGCCTATGACTCGACCACACACCTTACCCCTCTATCCTAATACTCTTTCTCCAAACCTTCCTATCGAGGGTCATGTCCTTAGTGAGCCGTAACTGCTCCATGTCATGTCTAATTACCTCTCTCCAGTATTTCTTCGTTTTTGTCTACGGTCCTTTGTCTTGAGCCGAGGGTCTATCGAAAACAACCTCTCTACTTCTTCGGAGGTAGTGGTATGGACTACGTACGTTTTACCCTCCCCAGACACCACTATGTGGGAATATACTGGGTTTGTTGTTGTTGTTATTGTATCCCTACCCCCGCTTGAAACCATCTAAGGCTAACCTCTCACACCTACGAACTGGGGCATCCGTGCCCCTTCTCATCACATGACCAAACTATCTCAACCTTACTTCCCAAATCTTATTGTAACACCCCGTATTCAAGTACGTGTGTTGGCGTATTCAAGTACGTGTATTGGTCTTATTTATATGGAATTAATTTTTTTTATTTTATTTATACCGGAATTTGCCCGTCGATGGTTTCATGCGAAGGTTATTGAATAAACTTTCCAACGATATAAAGATTTTCAAAAACGAATAGGTTTCGGATATAATCGAGCACGTTCGAAACTATAAAATGGTGGCCGGTATATTTGGGAATAGTAAATGTGCAGAAAAATTTCCTGCACACAAACTACTGAGGCCAGCCGAATTTTTGGGTCAACTTCGAATGATCATAACTCCCTTAATATAATGAACTGGGAGAGCTGCAAACTATTAAAAGAAATATCTTTGAGTCTTATTTCCAATGCAATTGGTTTCATCCAAATCCAACATCTAAGTAAGGAATTATACTCGTTTTACTTTAGCCTATCAAAATAGATTTTTAGGGTCAACTTCAAACGACCATAACTCCTTGTAAAGGACGAACTGTGTGGCCTACTTTATATGAAATGAAAGCCCTTTGAATTATCCTTTCAACGATACCAATTTCACCCAAATCCAATATCGGAGCAAAGAGTTATGGTCGATCTACTTTAGCTTATCAAAACAGTCCACCAAAGGACAGATTTGACATTATTTAAATTTTAAAGGCATTTTGATCATTTCCTATTATACTATGGACGGGAATATGTGTATATATACATGTATATGAGTTCAAAAACTCATTTTCATCATCAATCATTGAGAAAGAACAAACCCTAGCCAAATTTGACCTTTAAATTACTTTTGATTCAACCGAAGAAATTCCAAAGTAATTTGATAACTGCGTTTGTCATCTCGAGAGCTTCGAACGACACCTATTACTTGGGCAAACAGGATTTCATAATCAAGAGGTGAATTTTAAGGTATGAATTTGTTTGCCTCTGTTCTTTTCCATATGTATATGTGTGATAGAGGATTATATGTATTGGTTGTTATTGAAAGGTGATGAAAATAGGGTTATGGACTATTTTGCATGGTTTGGTTGTATTGAATTATGGAAGGTGGATATGATAATTGAGTTATGGAAGGTGGATATGGTGATATACTATT
>NW_025851194.1:0-1285 GCF_002878395.1 Capsicum annuum
TTCCCACCCCCAAATTCAATTCAAGATTCCAACATAATATTCACGTCGACTATTTTTAACAATCCACAACCACTATCAATAAAATCAAACGACAAATCAAAATCACCAAATATTCACATCATATCATGCTTCACACCCATCAATCACATATAATGAAATAAAAATGAGAAGGGACGGAGTTGGACCTTAATTGACGATTTTATTTTGCTCAAATTGAATTACTCAGATGTGAGCACCACAGAACCTCAACGGCAAACCCATCAACTCGAATGCAATCCACTTCGACCAAAACCAAGATTCCAGAATAAAGAAAGACCAAAATTCAAGTTGACAAACCAACGAGTTGGGTCGATTTGATATATTTATGGTGGTTTACGGAGGAAGGAGATGGTGATATGGGTTTTCCAATGGGTTTCGGATACGGTGTTCCGACAAGATTTTGCCGGAACGAACAGAAACAGAGAGGTTTTGGGGATTTTCCAATGTGGGTTTGACCGGAGCAGTCAAAGAGACGGTTGTGGTTGCCTAGCCGGAGCTCCAGCGAGATCTGGTCACCGGAATGGAGCTCTCCGCGCCGTTTCTCTCAATCGCCGACCCCTCTCCCCTCTCAAACTTCCCTCAATTTCTCTCAACGTCACTGCGTGTGTGCGTGATGTGTGTTCTTCGATTATGATGAGTGACGATGGAGGATTCTGTGAGAGTGTGTTTCCTATATTTATCCCAGAGAAAGAGATAAATTTTGTGTAGTGTGTGTATTATTGATGATGAATTTCAGTGAATTGTGAATTGATTGTTTTCTTTTATTGTTCTGTGAAGAAGGTGTATATATTGGTATTGTTGTGTGTGTAGGTGTATAGGTGGAGTGACGTGAGTAGTGGGGTGGGGGTAGGGGTAGGGGTAGGGTGTGATGTGTTTTATTTTGATTGGGTAGGTTGTTAGGATAAGATGTAGGGGTTAGGATAGGATAGAATTTGTTAGGGAGTTTGTTATTTTTTGTATTTTGTGAGGGTATAATAATATGGATGAGGGTACACGGTAGGATAAAATAAAAATGGGTAAAACGATATCGGGGAGGGACGAAATTAGGTGTCTACAGGTAGAAGAGGCTTATTTTTTAATATAGGATAAATATAAGGGAAGTGGATGGTATTTATCCACGTGGACAACCACATCAGCGTTTTTTTCCACGTGTCCGCGCGTGTGTTACATGCAGTGAACTTTCAGCAAAAAGGGGCCATACGACGTACTAAAAGGTCAAGTTCAGGGGGTACTGAGAACTAGTAAA
>NW_025851195.1:0-2361 GCF_002878395.1 Capsicum annuum
GCAGGGCAAATTAAAGATAACAAAAAAGTTTCAAAACAAAAAAAAAAATATACAAGTACAAAAAAAGAATATACAAGTTTAAATATTGAAAAGATGTGATAATTTTAAAATTAATGTTAATGACATTAATTTTGAAATCCTCAAGATTTATTATTTACACAAAGATTTTGATATCATATTTATATAAATATTTCTACACCATCATCATCACTCCTCCTCCAAATCCTTTTTAGTGTTGCTACCGGCGCCACCTCCTCTTCCTTCACTATAATTATCACTAGAGAAAAGACTCAAATATGCCACTGAACTATCAGAAATGACTCATTTATGTCATCCGTTAAAAGTTGGGCTCATTCATACCATTGTCGTTACAAAATCGGTCCATCCATGTCATTACTTTTTAATAGATAGTTTTTAAAAACAGTCTTGCCACGTGGCAGCTTATTAGAGGGTCACATCATTTTTTATGTTTATTTTAATTTTTTAAAAAAAAAATAATTTTTTTGATCCATTGAAAATTAATTTGATCTATACTTTTAAAATTTGATTAATTTTTCATGAATATATTTTTAAAACATTCTCGTTCGATTCGTTTTTTTGTCATTTTTGACATATTAAGATTGTTTTCATATTTTACCTTTAATATTAATTATTTTTTTTTCAAATTAATTTCAAATACAATAGTAAACATCATTTAATAAATATATTATAATAAAATAGTTATTTTAATTGACAGACGAGTAACTAAAAGGGAACGGAGAGAGTATACACTCCACGTTTTTTATCACTTTATTTACTTTTATTTTTTTTAAAGATTCACGTTAACTAAAGCTTTTGTCATTTTTCAGTTGAAACTGAAGAGATATATAAACATCAAATATTATTATTATATTATTAATAGTTAGCTTCTCATTTTGCCAACTCTACGTATACTATATATGTCGGCATGTTGTCGCCTTCTTGTTTTTGCAATGATAAATGATGATGCATAAAGTGTTACGTACAAATGTTGAATGCTGATTAGGGGCGGTTCAATCCTTTAGGAGAAAAGGCGGCCGCCTAAGACCCCAAAATTTGAGGGGCCTATTTTTATTTAATAATAATAAATTATAAATTTTAAGAAATATATTAAATACTATTTATAGAAAAAAGAAAAATTTTATGTAAAAAAATAAAAAACGCAAGGCCTCCGTTTGATTTTTGCTTTAGGCCATAAATTTGCTTGAGCTGCCCCTGATGCTGATAATGTCATTCTATGCTTAATAAAAAAAATAAAAAAATAAAAAGTTACTTACATTCGACTGACAAAATATTTCATGTACGCTAAGACATACTATATGCTCAACTAGAATAGCGTTTGGTTATAAATTTTAGTAGTAGATTTTTTTTAAAAAAAAATCTTTAAATATTTGTTTGATCATGAAAAATTAATTAAATTTTAAAAGCATAGATCAAATTAATTTTTAATGGATCAAAAAATTGGATGGATTCTTTTTAATGGATCAAAAAATAAATTTAAAAAGAAAATTAATTATTTTTATAAAAAAATAAAATGACGTGGCCCTCTAATAAGCTGCCACGTGGCAAGGCTGTTTTTAAAAATCGTCTGTTAAAAAGTAATAGCATGGATGAGCCAGTTTTGTAACGGCGATGGCATAAATGAGTCCAAATTTTAACGGATGGCATAAATGAGTCATTTCTGATAGTTCACTAGCATATTTGAGTCTTTTCCCTTATCACTATCATTGTCACCTCTTTCAGATTTATCACTATTTTCTTCCTCTACATAACTATCGCCGATTTTTCTTCTTTCTCCTCCACCACCATCCCTATCAACACCACAACAAATGTCATATTCTCATTCGACATCACCATCAACACTATCACTTCCCTTTTTATCATAAGTATCACTTTTTCATAAACTCCTCCTCCAACCACATTTTTTTTCATAAATTAAGTAAGTATCGAAATTGTTGCAGCAATAGTCGAAGTTGTTGCAGCAACATCAATAGTTACTCCAGCAACTTCGATAGTTGCTCCAAGAACTTCGATAGTTGTTGTAACACAACAACTAATAGTAATTGTTGCAGTAGTTATCGTAACTGTTATAGCAACTATGGTAGTTGCTGAAGAAATTCTCGTAGTTGCTGAATTTGCTGAATTATTTCTTCATTTATTTTTAAAAGAAATAAAAAATTTTCAAAATCAAAATTTTTCTTTTCAAACTTCTCAATTTAAAAAAAAAAAATAATCCATGAAGATTAAAAAAGGAAGAAGAACGAAATGAAAAGAGAAAAAAAATAAGAAGAGAAAATAGAAGAAGAGGAAAATCTAGAGAAAGAAAAAAAAAGAAGAACAAGA
>NW_025851196.1:0-1551 GCF_002878395.1 Capsicum annuum
GATTGGAGAACTTCAGGATATCTTGCCTGAATCTAAATTCAATGCAACAATTGTGGCCAAGGACTTGAAAACCATGATTATGTATGGGCTCATACGGAACATAGGATTTACGAGATAAAAAAAAAATTCAGACCAGATAACTTTATCCACCAAGGAAAAGTACAACATAAATTAAACTTCATCAACATAGAAGTTCAAGTTATGGCTGTCAAATGGGCCGGGCCCCAGCCCTACCTGACCCACTCAAATAAATCGGCCCGGTTTGACCCGACCCGACAAGCCCTAGGGCTTTAGGGTTTCGGATTCTGGGCCGGTTATTTTTTTAATTTAGTCCCGGTTAACCTCGTACGGACCTAGCCCGATCCAAGCCCGCCAGTTAACCGGCCCGGCCCGAAATTTTTTAAAAAAAAAAATAATTTTTTTTTTGTATAAATTAGTATATAACTATACAAATATATATTTTAATGTATATATATTATTGTATATTTTATTTAAAGTATTACATATACATAGAATAGAGTGTATATATGTGAATAGATCTTCTATAAACGTGTATATTTAACGTATACATGTGTTTATATTTTATAAATTAGTATATAAGTATACAAATATATATTGTAATGTATATATATTGTAGTATATCACATTTAAAGTATTGCATATACATAGAATAGAGTGTATATATGTGAATAGATCTTCTATAGACGTGTATATTTAGCGTATACATGTGTATATGTTTTATAAATTAGTATATACATACAAATATATATTGTAATGTATATATATTATAGTATATTTCATTTAAAGTATTACATATACATAGAATATAGTGTATATATGTGAATAGATCTTCTATAGACGTGTATATTTAACGTATACATATGTATATATATATAATTATATATATATATAATTGTATGTATATATATATATATATATATATATATATTGTAGTATATTTTATTTAAACTTTAAAGTTTAAAGTAATATATATATATTTGGATGGTGCGTATATATGTGTAATTGTGTATATGTGTATATATTTTTTAAATTCTAATGTAGTATATACTATATATATAGTTTATATATATTGTTTAACGTATTTATAATGTATATAGGTGGGTATATATAATTTATATTGAAATTTTTTTCTATATATTTTTGACCGAGTTTGACCGGGTTTAGGTAGATTTGACCGAGTTAGGTTAAGTGGGCCACTTGACAGCCATAGTTCAAGTACAGATATAGTGTAACTCAATTCCCGATCAAATTACTCAATTTGTTAAATGAATGCACAAAAAAACACATAGTTTAGACTTCATAATTTTATCAATTGAAGTTGGGTCGTGCTCATGTGTTAAAAGTGAAGTTTTAAGAGTTAGGAGATCTGTAGCACGGACATTAAAGGGAAAGATACCACAGATTAAGCTTGTGAATGAACTCGCACAAGTCCCACTTTAAGCAAGAACATATTGCACTGTCAAAAGTTTTAGGTGATAAATTACCTATCAAATTAAAGATACATCTTTGAATCTTGTTTCCAACGAAACA
>NW_025851197.1:0-1311 GCF_002878395.1 Capsicum annuum
GGCAAGAAAGCTGTGATAGGGGAGTAGCCAGAGTAGAGGCGCTGTTTAAGGGAAAAGTATCCAGATTACCATGTTAATAGTGGCCAAAGAACATGTTATTTAAGAATAATCTAGTATATAGTAATCTAAAATGATCATATTTTGTTATGTGTATGATTGAAGGAAATATTTTGAAAAAACATCATATGAAAAATGAATACTTATTTATCTGATGGAATGATAGATAAATTTAAAATAATTATTTTGTATGTACTTAAGGATATAGAAATAGTAGATATAAGAAAAATTATATACGAAGAGGTATTTTATTTTAATGAAGATTTATTAAGTTCTATAGAAAACTTACACCTATATAATGAAAGCTACTGCTCATACTTAGATAGTTGTTATTCAGATGGATATTATACAGATTAGAAATGTTGGAATATATTAGAAAAGTCAGAGAAAAACAAAGTGACCTATATGAAGAAATTAATTATAGAAATCAACTCAAAGAAATGATGGAAAATAAAAAAAAATTAATATGGATAGAAAAAACCTTAGAAAATTTAGAAAAAAAGTACAGATAATAGTTTACATAACCTAAAAAACTCATTAAGGGATGAAGAAAAAGAAATAATTAATAGTATTAATAACCTTAAATTAGATATAAATTTTAGTACAATTAGAATAGAATATTACACAGAAATTTGTAAACAAGCAACTACTTTAGGATAAAATGATAGACTATGAGTATTTGAAATATTGGAGACAAGATATGAAAGAAATAAGATTAACATAAATATTTATGAAAGAAAATTTAATTGAATATTTTAGAGCAAAAGATATAGAATATTTAGAATACCTTCAAAATAATATACAAGAATTACAAAGACTAAGAGAGAAAACTAAAGAATATTACAGTAAAGCATTTAATCAAATACCATCTAATCACCCCTCAAGATATGAACATTAATAAAAATAGAATAAATAAACTAAAATAAAAATGTTTAGAGATGTTGAAAAATATCCACGCACAAATAAAAAAAGATCTATTAGAGCTATAATAGATCTATTTAAGTTATCCGATTTATCCGCGCCCCCTACAATTGGTATCAGAGCCTATGTTGTTTTAAGTGATCGGAAGTAGTATATATTTGGATTTATTTGATTAATTTATTAATTATGATAAAATTAAATTTAGATATCTACCAAAATATTATAAATATTGCTTAAATGAATAACGTGCAAAAATTACAAAAATATAAAGAAATTAAACAAATAATATCTAAAAAACGTAAAGAATTAAAAATAAAGATAGAAAGACTACAG
>NW_025851197.1:1411-3491 GCF_002878395.1 Capsicum annuum
ATAACCTTTATACGTTTAAATAAAATGAACAAAGAAGAATTTATAATAGACGAAAAAACATATGAAAATCACGAAGGATTAAAAATAAAAATTGTATTCTCTAATTTAGAAAGAAGATATATAAGAAAATAGGTGAACATTTATATTTAATCTTAGAAAAAGAAGAATCAAAATTAGAAGATAAGTTAGCAGTCATGGTAAGAATAGAAAGAGAAAACAAAGAAATAAATAGGAAAAAAGAAATAGATAAAATAAAATAACAAACCACAGAAGAAATATGAAAAATAGAAGAAACTAAAAATAGTAGGATTGCTGAATTAGAAAAATAACTACAAATACTAAAATATTTATATGAAAAAAGACAGAAAGAAAAAGAAGAAAAAGATAAAGAACAAAAATTATTAAACGAGATAAATCAATTTAAAGAAAAATTATAAATAAAAAATAAAGAACCAGAAACCAATGAATTAGAAATAAATATAATAGATGCTGAAGAAACAGATAATTATGATTTGGAAGATAGTGAAACATATATAGAAATTCTAGAAAACATAAGAATACTAGAAATTAATGGAGAACAAGAAGTAATTAATAAAGAAAATGTAGAACTAATAAAGACAGAAGTAGATACTCTAGATGAAAATACAATACCTAGTACATCAGAAATAGGAAAACCAACATATAATTACAAAAGTAAGTTTAAAAGATATAATCCGAAGGATGAATATAATAAATGGACACCAAAATAAATAATTAATTACAACTTTTTAGATTTAGACTGTGTAATAGACACAAATAAAATAATACAACTATGGGTAGGATATATGTCAAAACAATTATTAGATAATAAAATAAATACAACAAACACACCAGAATATATAGAAATGACATTAACAGGAACAGTAAAATTATGGTTTTTAAACCTAGTCGAAGCAAGTAAAAAATTATTGAGATCTGATAATAAAACAGAAGAACATCAACAACTACTAAAATACTACCAACAGAAATATTGAAAAAATACGAAATAGCTATAAGAGATGAATTTTGCAGTGTAACAACAGAAGAAGAAGAGCAAAATAAAGAAAAAAATATAAATGGAAATTTAATGCTAAAACTAGTATTATGTAATATGTGTTATATAGATGAGTATACCTGTGCATTTAAAGAACATTATTATAAAGGAACATATAATATAGAAAAAGGTATAAAAATAAGAAGATTATATTTTAGTAAATTACTTGAACTATTTAGTTCAAAAATAATAAAGAGTTAGGATGAAGTAAAAACAGTAGATACCCTAGGAACAAGAATAAAATTTTTACAACAATGGTATAGAAATCTATGTGAAAAATATAGAGAAGAAATAAAAATGAAAAACACATTATAAGAAATTTAGCATGTTGCAAAGATAAAATAACACTTCAATTTGGATGTGAAGAAAGATATTACAAGAAAAGAAAAAGACATAAGAAATATAAGAAATACAAAAAATCAAAATATAAATATAAGAAACAAAGAAAAAGATATTATGTAAAAAATTATAAACATAAAAGACCATATAGGAAAAAGAAATCTATAAAAGAATGTACTTGTTATAATTGTGGAAAACTAGGACATTTAGCTAAAGATTGTAAATTACCAAAAAACCCAAAAAAAGAAACAAATATCAGAAATACAAATAGAAACAACAGAATATATGCAGATAGATTATATGGATTATGAATTAGAAAGTGAAGATACTATGTATGAAATTTTGGAGAAAGGAACAGATAATGAAATAGATAGTAAATTAGATTAATCAAATAACTGAAGAAGATATAAAAATGAACCAAATAATTGAAGAAGATATAAAAATAATAACAAAGGAGGAATATTTAAATGAAGAAAGAACAGATCAAAAAATAATATTTGATAGTCATATATTTGATGAAATAAAAGAAAAAGAGCTAGACTTAAGTGTAGAAAAAATATTTAAAATACCAATAATAAAAATATATTTAGTAGAAAAAAGGAAGAATACTACGTAGTAAGCCAAAAAGAACATATAATAGACTGTAGATATGCAAAAGGAAGAGCTAGT
>NW_025851198.1:0-1708 GCF_002878395.1 Capsicum annuum
TAAATGAAGACATAACGTGGTAGTGTCAACTCTTGCCCGTGGAGCATAATTTATAGTTTGAAAGTCCTTGAGCTAAGTTTTGCCTCTAAGGTAATAGTTGTAGAACATCTCATAAATGAAAACATAATGTGGTAGAGTCAACTCTTGCCTGTGGGGCATAATTTGTAGTTTGAAAGTCCTTGAGCTAATTAAGTCTTGCCTCTAAGGCAAGAGTTGAAGAACATCTCATAAAAGAAAACATAACATAGTAGTGTCAACTTTTGCTGTAACGACCCAAACTAGGGCCTGTCCGTGACGGACATCCCGAACCATGAAGGCCCGGGATGCACTTCTCTATCTAGTAATCAAGCACAACATTCATATAATAAAAGAAGATGCGGAAACATAATTTTCTACAGAAACATGGTCAATTCTAAATTCAACATAAGTATGGAAGCTGTAGATCAACTACATCTAAATAACATCTGAATCAGTCTGCGAAATCTCTACTACATAAAAATCTGACAACTATCTGAAATCTAGGACAAGGCCCCTAGTAGACCAAAACTAAAATAACTGACATAATCTAAAAAGACAGGCCTTCTGGAATAAAGAAGGCTGACCAACTAAACACTGCAACTCTGTTTAATAACAATCCACTGCTTTTCTGGACCCCTAGACTGAGCCTCAAAACCTGGAGGGAGAAGAGGGGGGTCAATACAGATGTACTGGTACGCAAAGTAATCCAAAATAAAATTTGTGTATATACATAAAATAATTGGAGAGCGATTCGTCAAAATGTCATACATGAAATAGTTGTAAAACGCATGAGCACCTTTCTGAAAAGTCATAAATCATTCTTGACAACGCAGTTTCTAATCTTCATATTAATTCTGTGTTAGGTGGAACTCCCCTACAATTCTGATATTCCACGGGTAGTATGGAATCCGTCATTGACTTGGCGGGGAAGCCCCCAACCAGAGTGTGCCGCAAGGGTTGGAGTTTCTAATTCTGATACGCCACACAGCACTAGGCCAGCGTAATATAATATACTCGGATCGACAAATTACTATCTTGGGCAATGAGCTGTCTGAACTCATGCCTTCTTCGGGGAACCACCTAAGCTCTCTTTATGCCCAATTTTATCCTGTTCTGAATTATGCATTATTTTAGTTTTCAACATCTGAAAATTTTGACTTTAAACATGTATTCTATTCTGTTCTGAATTACCATGGCATAATCTGAATTGGTGTCGTCATATCAAGACTTGCAAGTTCTATTTCTGAGCCATAATGTACCATACATGATGCTTTCATAAACCCAATTCAAACTACCCAAACATGTAATTAGTTTAAGAGATTTCATGTTCCGAAACACACGTCAAAACTATGCAAAAACTCTTCAACAATATGGTGGCCATGTGCCTTTAGCAAAATCATGCACTCTTCCATTATAGGAATATTTTCAACATTTATCAACATAAACAACCCTCTCTCTTTTGAAATTGAAATCATAATTCAAATATAACATCATTCAAGACATTTCATAACATGCTTTTCAAGATGTAGTTTAGAAAAATTCATATCATATGGAAGATGAGAAAGATCATAACAAGAGAGGGGTTCATTATAAGTCATGATCTCAATTGAAATTCATCCTTAAACATATTCATACATACATACATATATATATATATATATATATATAAAATTTTCCAAACAATTTGGGG
>NW_025851198.1:1808-2251 GCF_002878395.1 Capsicum annuum
TGATTATATTCATAAATCCAAAACCCTTTTTCTTAAAACATGATTTCTAAGCCCATGAGATTTTAGGAAAATCCCGCGTACCTCGATTTCAGAGAATAATGAATGATTTTTGAAGCTTATGGATTGGGGATTTCAATCTCTAATTATATTCAAAAACTCACGGTTGAATCTTGAATTATTTGGTATTCTTGTTTGAAACTCTATAGAGCGTTCTTGATGAATTTTGGTAAAAGTGTATGTTTTAAGAGTATTTGGGATTAAATCCCGTGTTTGGATGGATTTGGGGCCATGAAAAATGTCTAATTTGACCTTGGAATTTAAAATCCGAGACTGGAACGCCGTAAAAGGCTTCACCGCGATGCGCTGGAAATCACAGTGAGCTACTGCAATTGACAATTGTCAATTTAAGGCTCATCACGACGCGGTGGCCAGTCAATCAGGAA
>NW_025851199.1:0-1865 GCF_002878395.1 Capsicum annuum
ACTGGAACATTTGAGTTTGATTGAGAAAAAAAGGCTAACATCTGTGTATCATGGCCAGATGTATTAGAGGAGGATGGCTTGAGCGTATAACAAAAAGGTCCATCCCATGAATTTTAAAGTTGGTCAGTTGGTATTGAGACGTATCCTTCCTCACCAGGTTGAAGCGAAAGGCAAGTTCTTCCCTAACTGGCAAGGTCCTTTCGTTGTGAAGAAAGTGTTGCCCAATGGAGCCTTATATTTGACAGATATAGAAGGCAAAATGGCAGAAATGGCTATCAATGCTGATGCGGTCAAAAGATACTATGTATGATATTTGATTCTTTGTTGATGTTATTGCATGTTTAGTACTTGCATTTTGAAGATTGATATGATGAAGGTATTTTATTCTTCTATCCAAACATTGTGTCATCCCTTGTTTACCCATTTGTGCTTCATTTTATTTTTTCTTTCATATCCCTCTTTTGGAATCAAAATAGAGTCAAGGATAAATGTCGAGGAAATGAAAAAAAATCAATCAAAAAAAAATCAAAATCAAATCAGAACAAAGAACAAGCTAATGGAACTACGTCCGACCTGATTCTCCTCTCGAGAGAGTGAGATACGTAGGCTGCCTTATTCGGGCTCGGTCCAACCAAATAAAGATTTAAGATGCACCTAGTCAACAAAACTGGGGCATGAGTTAATGTGTTGTTTGAGTCGACTCCAAAAGTTGTAAGTCCCACCCTCACTTCAAGTATCATTTGAGCCCCTTACCATCTTTTCTAACCTTAACCAAAAGCCAAGTTACAACCAAAGAAAGTCCTTCAGATCAATTTTCGATAATATTAAGGCTAAGCATGCAATGGATATGATGATACATTGTGAAGTACCACTTGTCTCCCTCAGCATAAGAAATCAGGAAAGAAATACAAAAATGAGAGAGTCTTATTGGTGAAAACCCCCGTGGGCATCATAAGACGATGGTAAGTTGAGAGAAAATGAAAATGAGAGAGTCTTATTGGTGAAAACCTTTGCAGGCACCATAAGGCGATGATGAGTGGAGAGAAATAAAAATAAGAGAGTCTTATTGGTGAAAACCCTCACGGGCACCGTAAGGCGATGGCAACTTCAAGAGAAAAGTGAAAAGTGAAAAGAAAGATACTTGTTGGCAAAAGTCTTTTAAGATGCCGTCAATCGAATGTGATGTATGAGTCCAATGGATTTGAAGAAGCGGCTCAGCGGCAAAGGTACGAACTCAACAATAAATGGGGAGTTTGGATAGGAAGATCAGGCAGCTCAATCCAAAATGCATGTCATACTCATTGGAGTTGGTTGTCGTATTCAGATAAGTTTTCTTTTTGAATATGGGACATTGCCCTTTTCTTTCATTTACATATTCATGCTTTTTGTCTTTTTATGTCATTTATCAAAATAAAAGTCACCATCATTTCTTTAAATGTTAAGTCAAGTCTGTGTCAAAACAAGCGAGAAAGGATTTCAAAATTTACTACCAGTCTTTCCAATTATATAAGGAAAAGCCAAGGAACAGGCCAGGAAAGAAATATCATCGTAATTCAACATGAAGCAAAAGAAGTCTATCAACCGACAGGGTATTGGATTCGTGGAGGCATTCAGATTTGGGAAAAGAGTGCACCTCAGGGGCATGGTAAAATGGAAACCCATTGTTTGAGTCAGGACTCATTTCCCTCAATCTGGATCCGGGTCAATAATGCGGCAAGACAGGGCAAGTGTTAGCGATTTGGAATAAAGATGAAAGGAACAAGTGCTGGGGCAGATACTTGAGAAGCCAAGATCTGCAAGCCACCACTAAGTTTTTAACTGACAAATTTTCTTTGTTGATATAGGGGCAAATTCGCTTCACTTAA
>NW_025851200.1:0-1463 GCF_002878395.1 Capsicum annuum
TCCAAAACTGCATTACTACCTTCATAGGAGACACCTTTTGGAACACCGTATCCCTAACCACAAATTCCAAGTCCTTTCACCTTACATCCGCATAAGACTTTTGGTAACTTTAGGCATCCTTAAGCCTATCCCGAATTACTTTTACTTTATCTATATCCTGATAAACCAAATTTTCCCCAAACATATCCGTCTCATAAAGCTCAAATGACTAAATAGAAGATCTACACGTCCTACCATACATTACCTCAAAAGGGCCCATGCCAATGCTAGAATAATAGTTATTGTTCCAAGAAAACTCTATAAGAGGTAGATGCTCAACTCAATTACCACTATAATCAATCACACATGCATGAAGCATATCATCCAATGTCTGATTAGTCCTTATGGCTTGCCCATCCATCTGCTGGTGAAAAGCAACACTCAGACTAACATTAGTACCCAACCCCTTTTGAAATGACCGCCAAAAGTGAGATGAAAAATGCATACCATGATCAGAGATAGTCAAAATAGGTACCTTATATAGCTTTAAATTCTTATGAAGATGCAACCTTGCACAATTCTGAGCTAAAAAGTTAGTCCTCATTGGTAAAAAGTGAGCCAACTTTATCATCCTATCCACAAAAAACCAAACTAAATCAAATTGGTTTCAATATCGAGGAAGACTATGTAATACCCCAAGAAATTTTTGGTTGAAATTTTGTGCATAAATGTGTTGGGTTCTATCTTCTAGAATAAATTATAAATTTTTCATGCAAAATTTCTTAGATTATGACCCACCATTCTGTAGTGTATCGAATAAGCTTTTCAACGATATATGGATCATCCAAAATGGACACCCGAGTGATGAGTTATGAATATTCCGATCTAATCATGAATAGTAGTAAACAATAAAACGTGCAGGAAAAAGTACTGAGGCCTGACATATTTTTTCTCCAAATTTAAATGATCATAACTCCTTGTACATAATGATCTAGGTGATCTAATATATATCAACGAAAAGATCTGCGAGTCCTCTTTCAAATTAAATTGGTTTCATCCAATTTGTCTATTGGAGCAAAAAGTTATGGTCAATCTACTTTACCCTATCAAAAGTGAATTTTTGGGTCAACTTCAAAAAATCATAACGTCTCATACACAATGATCTGGCTGAGATACTATATATCAATGGAAATATATGAGAGTCCTCTTTCAAATAAAATTGGTTTCATCCAATTTGAATATTGGAGTAAAACGTTATGGTTGATCTACTTCAAACTATCAAAACAGTCCACCAAAGGATAGATTCAAGAATTTTTTTGATTTTTAGGGGCGTTTTGGTCATTCCCCCTCACTCAAAATCCATCCAAACCCTATATTAAAGCTTATTAGAAGTATTATATGTTATATTTCATCAAACTCCCTCAAAAAGAAAACCCTAAGCTCCTACATCCAACTTCAAGAACCTCCAAAGTTCACCATTAATT
>NW_025851200.1:1563-2691 GCF_002878395.1 Capsicum annuum
AAATGATCATAACTCCTCATACACAATGATCTAGGTGATATACTATACTCCCTCAAAAAGAAAACCCTAAGCTCCTACATCCAACTTCAAGAACCTCCAAAGTTCACCATTAATTCTGCAAATTTATTCAAGATTTCAAGTTTCTAGTTCAAGAACTCCAAGAAACATCATACAAAGGCACGATTAACATCTCAAAAATGAGTATCGATCTAAAGTTCATCATTCAAGGTATGTAGGCTTTTTCAATAAGAACTCTCTTTTATTCTTGTGCCCAAAAGTAATTTTCTTTACAAAAGTAATATTTTTATTTGATTTTTATGAATTTGAAGCATAAACCCATATCTTATGATGATTATTATGAAATCTTGAAGTTTATGATTTTGAAAGATAAATTTACATATGTGGAGATATAAAGCATGAATCTTGAATGATATTTATCATGATTTTGATATTTGGGTCGTGAATCCCCATTGAAAATTGTGTTTTTTTGAGAATGTGTGTGTTATAAGCACATTGATGTTCAAAATTTGAGATATTTTGAATAATTTGACCTTTTGTCTTAATGGAGTTGATTTGAACTCGAGTGTGAAAGAAATCTACAACGTGGTTGATTTTGATAGATGGAAAACATGATGGCTCCCAATGTATATTTATATATTACTGAAATTGTTTTGTTTTTGATTGTCTTCAAAATGATCTGAGCTAAGTCTGGGAGAAATATTTACCACCGAGTGGAAGGTATAAATCTACCTTACATCCTTAGAACTACATGCCCCCATAGGAGTAAGCCTGAGGCTGATTTATATAGTGATCACTAGTTTGTGTGGATTTGATATCGATAGTCCTACTCCAATGACAAGGATAGAATGACTCTTCCCAACGTGGGTTGTACGTTGGACTCCATGTAGCTTACATAGTTTATGTCGGTTATAGGATCTCCCAGTGTATGTGTGTTTCCTTGTGTCTATGATGAATAATAAAGTGATTTGAAAGTGGAATTGTGAAAGTTATTATTTCAAAAGATTTAAATGATATTTACATTATGAGAATTGATATTCTTGATGAACTGAAAGTGATTGACAAATTATATGATGACTCACATGTGTTATTGTACTTATTTCATCCACT
>NW_025851201.1:0-4630 GCF_002878395.1 Capsicum annuum
GAAGAATTCAGTTAGTCTCATGACTCAGCAAAGCTCGATAACTTCAGATCAGCTTCGTAATCTCAAAAATCTCACGAATTCAATCAGTTAATGGATTTAGTAATATTCCAATAGTTTATGAAATTCAGTAAATCTCAGTATTAGTACAGTAGTATTCAGTATTCAGCTTAGATCTCAGGAATTTCAATAGTACTCAACCAGCTAACAAAACTCATGCTTAGTCAGTTATAAGAATTCAGCAGTGTTCCGCTAGTCATGGTAACTCAATTAACTCAGTAACATAGTTCAGTTCTATTAAATAGAGTAATCAATAATAGTTTAGTTAATCTTTGTATGACTAGGAAATCAATTCAGTCAGAGGGTTTGACCTTTAGTAGCAATTCCTGTTATTAGTATATCAGTTATCAGAACTCAATATTACTTATGCTAGTTATCAGTAAACTCATGTTATTAGTACTCAAACTTAGTACTCATGTCATCAGTATTCAAATTCAGGAGTGTCAAATATAGTCAATCAGACCAGTTCTTCATAATTAGAACTATCAGAAAACAATCATTCCTTTATCAGTAATGTCATAACAGTCTCTAAACACTTAGCAGTTTAGTATCATCAGACTCAATTATCAGTATCAATAAACTCTAATGTCAGTAAATCAGTACTCAAAGTCTGGTACTTTGTAGTCAGTAGTATCACGAAATCAGTTATAATTACGGGTGCATGTATGTATTCTCACATTCATATTAGCCAGTTAGATAGTATTGCTCATGCATATGAACCGCATGCATTAGCCTACCTCACATGCATACTCAGTTCATTCCATCGTACTGACTCATTCATGCTATGGTGTTTTACTTTACGCCATTCGTTCAGAAGTACGAGCTCCAGAGCATTAGTAGCATCCCAGATTTCAGCAGCCAGAGTTAGCAGTGAGTCCTTATCCTTCAAGGATGATTATGTTATTATTATTTATTGTTTCAGTTCTGTATCAGTAGATAGAGTTAGTTGGAGACATGTTCCTTTAACTCTTTATTCAGTTTAGTTTAAAGGTTTTCAGAATACAGTATTTTAGACAGTTATTTTAGATTTGTGTTGGTATTGTTATACTCTTTTTAGATATTATTTTATCAGTTGTTTATTTAAATTTGAACCTTATAGCCTTACAGCATTATTTTTTCACATATTTTACAGTATGGTTAGTCAGTGCTCAAGTACAGATACATCATAGGTTAGCTTATGGTCTTTTGGGGTCATGGGCACCGTGTTGCATTCTAATTTAGAAAATTGAGGCATTACAAACTTGGTATTAGAGCCTAAGTTTCAATAGTATCCAAGGAAGTCTGAAAGCCGCATCAAGTAGAGTTTTGTACATGGGTGTATTGTGCACCACACTTATGTACAGGAGGCTATGAGATGTTTTAGGAACAGTTTTTCTTCTTTCATATCTTAGATCGTGGTATAGAAAAGTTTTCTAAGAAACTCATGTAGATTTTTATCATGTTCCATGCATGTCAACTCCACCTTACTTCAAGGTAACAGAAATAGTAAAGCTCAAGGTCTTAAAGATAGGGTTTTCTCAGACAATCCCTGTAGACAGTTATGGGATTAGCCACAGACTTAGAAATACCCCATCAGTCCCCATCGCGTAACTATCAAAACTCAGTTACCATCTCATATATTATTTTAATAATCAATATTTGGTCCTAGAATTCAATATTTTAGTATCAGTCTAAACCTCAGTTACAGAGATAGTTCATAAATCAATATTTAGTAAAGGACTCATATAGTCCTACAGAACTAGCTTCAAGTACCAGTTACTTAGCCTCATAATTCAGTATTTCTATACCAGCTACAGTCTTAGCTATAATGTCATCTTCAGCTTAGTAACCAGATCAGAAACTCAATTCAATTTCAGGTTTGCTTGACCATAGCATATGATTATCAGCTACACAGTTATCATTGTTTCAATACTCCAATTTATAGACTATTTTAGAACCATGTAGCCCGGTTTATCTCGCATTCACAAATAATATATAATTCAGGAATCCATGCTCAGTCACCTCATGTTACTCAGTTGTCATTACTTCCTATGCATAATACTCTATAAATTTAGTCCAGCTATTCAGGCCAAGTCTAGTTCAGCCTTACAGGCCCAGTATTCAGCTACCAGTTATTCAACTAATCAGATAAGTTAGTGTATTTTCTCCCTTGTGCTCAGCACCCATATGAATATTTTCAGTAGTCCCAGATACAGTGCATGAGGCTTAGTCAATTCATTTTAAATGATGTTCATAGGCCTTAACTCACCTTACCGAATCCTAATCAGGATACGATTTTCATACTCTGCTATCTTATATAGACAAGTTTGTACAGTTTAGTTTTCCTATCTCTCCATCTTTTTGCACTAGCCGAAATCTCATGAAAAATGTAACTATTCTCAGATAAACTAGCTAGGTAGATGCAAACTCATCTCAATTCCTGTAATATGCCTCAGTTTTAGAACCCAGATAATCATTCATGATTCAGTTCCTAGGTGCCTAGTGCATCTCCTCAGTTTTTCTCAATATTTCGGCAAAGTCTGTCCAGCTTTCTTCAAGGGACATAGTGTCCCAAGTAGGAGTTATGCTCTAATTCCCCGAACCTTCATGACATAAATATGCTGCTCTCCTTCTCTTAGTGATTCCAGTTTGGAGGAAAGGTTACTCATAAGTTGACCCTCTAGCTCTAAAATCTCAGTCGTAAGCCATATACTCAATGGCTCAGTTTAGTTCACGATACTCTATCCATTTCACATGTTATAGACTCAGTTCTGATCATGATATTTAGTTTATGTATCACAATCCAGACTCAGTTACGTTCTCATGTTTCTGCTTAGGCATAATTGGTAATAAATCTCAGGCTCATCGGTATATTCAGATCAAGGTAACAGTCTTTCTTGAACTTATTTAGTTTCATGTTCAGATTTCAGTACAAAACTTGGTATTCAAATTCATGCTCACATTCACATTACAAGTTTGGTACTAATACCATTGCCTATTCAGTCATGCATTCATGTATCAGATCATTTTTATAATATGCATCAGATATGCATTCTCATTTTAAAAAATTTAGTTTATCAAAACACTCAGTCATGCATTGATGAATCAGTTACTCATGCATCAGATATGTATGTATAGTATGATATAAATTCAGCTTATCAGTCATATTAGTCATGAAATTATGTTTCAACCATTCATTTTTAGTTCATGTTCAGCTTATTATTTCCCCTCTCAGTCAGTTTCATTTGAGGACAAATATTCCCAAGGGGAGATATTGTAAGACCCATAAAATTCTAAGTCTAACTCAGCTCCTTAAGTATTGATAAGAAGAAAATCCAACACTTATAAGATTTTTTACTAAGTGTTCAACACTTAGTCATTTCATTCTTCCAAACTTTGGGGCTTTATTTGGTGATCTTCCCAACCTCTATTCTTTGAATTTCAAATTGTGTTGCAATGGAGAAAGTCCCTAGTACATATTGGTCATATTTTGGGTAAATTTTGGGCATATTTAGTGGTTGAACTCACTGGTTTGAAATGCTCCCGCATTTTGAGCATATTTCAGGCCAACATTTCAGAGTCAATTTCAAACAATCATACTTTTCTGTATATAATGAACTGGGAGGACTGCTATATATAAAATGAAAGTGTTTTGAGTCTTCTTTTCAATGCAATTGATTTCATCTAGATCCAACATCGTAGTAAAAAAGTTATGAACAATTTACTTCAGCCTATTAGATAGTCTACAGAGCGACAGTTATGTCTTTCTCTCTTTTCTTAAGGGCATTTTGGTCATATTCCACCATTATATATATTCCATAAACACGGAATTAACCCCATTTTCAACCAAAATACACTATTTTCTTCCATTTACTCTCAATAAAAAGAAGATGGTTTTCAATTGGGGATTTAATTTCAAGAAATTCTCTTCGTCAATGTTCGTAGAATCAAGTATTAAGGTATGCATAGTGTTCATCCATATTATTGATATATGTTAATTCATGAATGAAATATTTATGTTTCCCATGTGTGTTGAATTATGACCATCATATGTTGAAAACCTTGATATGTGAATTGGTGGTTATGGTCATGAATTGGGAGGATGTTATATATGCCTAAGTATAAAACCATGCCTCTCATGTGTTTGTGAAAATGTTCAAGTGAATGAATTGTGCCTTGTGATCCATTGATGATCTAAATAATGAATTCATGTTAATACTACAAGATCTAAATGATTTCCATGTTGAAGCTATGTCTTGCAAGTGTTTGACAAATGGTTCATGAAAGTTAAGTAATGAAACTACATTATATTAGCATGTATACAAGTTCATGTCATGCAAGTGAAATTAAAATTATGAAATTATGATATGTTAGGATACATTCCTATTCATGTACAAGATTATGATTATCAAGTGCTTTCATGAAATCCCAAACTTATGGTATTATGAATTATGGACTTTAGTCCTATGATCAAGAATTGTCCTATTGTGTCAGTTTCCTTCTATCGAGTCCTGGAGGTACTTATAACCGAACAATATAGCTGTCTGCCTAAAGCCATGTCATGTTTTTATGATACTCTCAGTTAAGCCATGAT
>NW_025851201.1:7630-16398 GCF_002878395.1 Capsicum annuum
AAGTTGTGACTGAGGGTTTAACATTGTCAATATACTCAACTCATTCTCATGATGTAGACAATGTTTAGGAAACAAGGATAAGGCTTATGGTGTGAAGCTTTTTAATGATTATCTATATTTTGACAAATTTGAACAAATAGTTTAATCTATAAGATTGAACATTTAGAAATCACCCATGTGAGGGTAAAGTGGAAGCGGCTTCAAGGAGAATTTTTGTCAAGGCCTATTCTCTATGCTCCCATGAAACCAGGACGTGTTCATGGCTGAAACAAACAAAATTGTGACGGAGGCTTTTCTGACAATAGTGTTTTTATACAGTTATCTCAGTTTTTGGTATTGATATACCTTATTCAGTATTATTTCAGTTGTGAACCTTATGGTTTATTTTTTCTATATTTCTACATCTATCTTAGTTATATATTATTACAGTATTTCTATTATGCAGTGTCATGAAAGGTACCAATCATGGGTTAGCTAGTGGTCCTTCAAGATCATTAGCACTGTGTAGTATTTGGGGTTCAAAATCTGGGGTGTTACAAAATTGATATTAGAGCGTAAGGTTCAAAAGTGTCCTAGGAAGTTTAAAAGTCGCATCTAGTAGAGTTTTGTACATAGGTGTGTTGCGAGCCACACTTATGGACATGAGGCTATGAGATGTTTTAGGAATAATTTCCGTTCTTTCAGTATTCATGTTGTACAAGTGAGCATGATCTAAAATTTAATTCTCAGTCTGATCTATTTCTACCTTTCATTTATAGAACATGCCTCCCAAAATGAAAAATGGGAATCAGTCAGCTCCTCAACCTACCCAACTAGATCTATTGAAAGAACACACCTCTCATATAGAGTTTAGAGCTATATTTACTACTCTTTCTAATTCAGTTGCTGCTCAAAATTAACAAACAACCTCTATTCCATCCAATCCTGTGGCTAACACTACAGTAGCTAGGATTCGATACTTTACTCGAATGAATCCTCCATCTTTTACGGGGTCTAAGACAGATGAGTATCCTCAGGAATTCCTAGATTAGGTGCTAAAGGTTACATGTATTATAGGGGTAACTTCTAGTGAGAGTGATGATCTAGTTTTATATCAGTTGTAGGATGTGGCTCACACATCGTTCAAGCAGTGGAAAGCAGAAAGGGCCACAGGTGTAGGACCTATTGAATGGAAGGAGTTTGCTACTGCTTTCTTAGATAGATTCTTTCCCTTAGAGCTAAGAGATGCTAAGGTGTGGGATTTAATTATCCTTGGAAGGGAAACATGACAGTGAAATTCTCTTAAGATTACTTAACTAGCTAGATACGATCCTAATGTAGTGGCAGACAACAGATCTAAAACTAGTAAGTTTGTATCTAAGGTAAATAATGGTGTGGTCAAGGAGTGTAGGACCGCTATGTTGATTAGTAAGATAGACATAGCCAGGCTTATGATCCATGCTCAACAGATAGAAAAGTAGAAGAATAAGGAAAGGAAAAAGTAGAATAAGAAAGATAGAACAGGTAGCTTTAATTTCAATCATCTTAAGTCAGATGGTGGGAATAGTTTTCAGTTCTGCCTGAAATCTTTAGTTCTAGCTCCTTCCTCAGCTAGTGCTCTAGTGCCAAAATTTAGAGAGGGCAACAAGGATAGGGCATCGGGCCCTAAATCTCAGGGCAGTGTTAGAAGTGCCCGAACCCATCCCCTTTGTCAGACTTACGACAAGAACTATTAAGGTATTTGCAGAGCTGACAGTGATATTTGCTTCAGATGTGGAAATTCAAGCCACATAGAATCAAAGATTTTCCTTAGTCAGGTTGCCCAAATCAATAGATTACCTCTTCTAGTTCCACTAGTGGGCAACACCCAAATAGACTTTATATTTTTCAGTACTAAAAGGATCAAGAAAATTCTCCTGATATGGTCACTGGTACGTTACAGATCTTTTATTTTCATGTTTACGCTTTGCTAGATTCAGTTGCTTCTTTTTCATTAGTTACTCCTTATATAGTAGTTGAATTCAGAGTTAGTCCCAAAATTCTAGAAGAGCCCTTCTTAATATCTACTCCAGTGGGTAAAACTATCATAGCACGATGGGTATACAGGAACTGTCCAGTTATGGTATCTCAGAAAATCACTTCAGTAGACTTAGTCAAATTAGAGATGACTGATTTGGATGTCATTATCATCATGAATTGGCTTTGTTACTTCTATGCCATTATTAACTATAGAAACAGAATTGTCCAGTTTTAATTTTCGAATAAACCTGCCCTAGAGTGGAGGGGTAGCACTTCAGCATTTAGAGGTCAGCTTGTTTTCCACCTAAGGGCAAGGAAAATGATATCTAAGGGATGTGTCTATCATCTTGTTTGAGTTAAGGACTCTATTTCCAAAACTCCCCATTTTGAATCAGTCCCAGTAGTGAATAAATACTCAGATATCTATCCCGAAGATCTTTTTAGAATTTCTCCATAAAGGGAAATAGAATTCGGTATTGACCTTTTTCCAGATACTCAACCCATATATATTATTCCATACAGAATGGAACCAGCAAAACTCACAGAATTGAAATATCAGTTAAAGGATCTCATAGATAAGGGATTCATCAAACCTAGAATGTCCATGTAGGGCGCACCAGTATTATTCATGCGCAAGAAAGATAGTTCTCTCAAAATATTTATAGACTATCGTCAGCTAAATAAAGTCACAGTTAAGAACAAGTATCCACTTCCATGAATTGATGACTTATTCAATCAACTTCAGGGTGCCAGTTACTTTTCTAAGATAGACCTCAGATCAGGCTATCATTATCTCAGAGTCAGAGAAAGTAACTTTCTGAAAGTAGCTTTTAGAACTCAGTATGGTTACTTCAAATTCTTAGTCATATCCTTTGGTCATACCAATGCACCAACAACTTTCATGGACTTGATGAATTATCTGTTCAAGTAGTACTTGGACATATTTGTCATAGTCTTCATAGATGACATTCTTTTCTATTCCCGCAGTGAGCATAATTATACAGACCATTTCAGAGTAGTATTGCAGACTCTCAGAAATCATTAGCTGTTTGCCAAATTTAGTAAGTACAAATTTTTGCTAAGGTTAGTAGCATTCCTTGGTCATATTGTTTTTAGTGATAGTATTAGAGTGGAACCCCAAAAGACTGAAGCAGTGAGAAACTGGCCTATACCCATCTCCCCATCGCATATTAGGTGTTTCTTGGGTTTGGTTGGCTATTACCATCGGTTTGTTAAAGGAGTTTCTTCTATCACATCCCGTATGTTTAAATTGACTCAGAAGAAAGTTCAATTTTAGTGGTCAGAGTCATACATAAGAGTTTTCCAGAATTGAAGACTCTACTCACTTCAACCCCAGTTTTGACTCTTCCAGATGGTTTAAATAGGTTTTTTGTGTACTGTAATGCATCCAGCATAGGTTTGGATTGTGTCCTTATATGGCATGGTAAGGTCATAGCCTACTCCTTCAAAAAACTTAAGCCCCTTGATAAGAACTATGTGACTCATGATCTTGAGTTAGTAGCCATAGTTTTAGCCTTAAAAATTTGGAGGCACTACATATATAGGGTGCATATAGTTATGTTTATAGATCATGAAAGCCTCCAGTACGTATTCCCACAGAAATATCTTAATCTTCATTAGAAAAGGTAGTTAGAGATCTTGAAATATTATGACATGAGTGTCATTTATTATCTAGGCAAGGACAATGTAGTGGGCTATGCTTTTAGTAAACTGTCTATGGGTTGTGTTGCTCATGTTAAGGCCAGTAAGAAAAAGTTAGCCTAGGAAGTTGATTAGCTTTCCCGATCAGGTGTCTGCCCAGTCGATTCAATAGAGGGTAGTGTGTGGGTTTATAATAGTTCAGAGTCATCTCTACTTTCTGAAGTAAAGGAAAAGTAGGATAGAGATCCCGGTTTAGTCGAGTTGAAAGAATCAGTCAGAGATAAAAAAGTAGAGGTTTTCTCCCAAGGAAGAGATGGTGTGTTGTGTTTTTGGGTCATTTGTGCATTCCAGGTGTAGATTACTTGAGGAAACAAATTTTGCCAAAAATACATGGTGCGTATTACTCTATTCATCCATGAAACACAAAGATATATTGCGATTTGTGGGAGATCTATTGGTGGAGTGCGATGAAGAGAGATATTACAAAATTTATGGCTAAATGCTCAACATATCAGCAGGTTAAGATTGAGGTTCAGAAGTCTAGTAGGTTCATTCAGGAGTTTAGTATTCCCACTTAGAAGTGGGAAGAAGTGAACATGGACTTTGTGATGGGTTTGCCTTGTACTCACCGTCAGCATGATTTAGTTTGGGTCATTATAGATAGAATGACCAAATTAGATCATTTTCTTCCTTTCCATACCTCTTATTTAGCCGAGGATTATGCCAAACTATATATTAGGGAGTTGTTCAGATTACGCGGTGTCCCGTTGTCCATTATATCAGACCGAGGTACCTAGTTCACCTCTCATTTCTGGAAAGCATTGCAAAAGGGTCTTGGTTCCCAAGTCCACCTCATTACAACCTTCCATCTTCAGGCAGATGGATAAGAAAAAAAGACTATTCAAACCTTGGAAGATATGCTAAGGGCGTGGGCAATTGATTTCAAGGGTAGTTGCGATGAACACTTGCCTTTGATTGAGTTTTCATACAATAATAGCTATTATTCCAGTATTTAAATAGCTCCTTTTAAAGCTCTCTATGGAAGGAGATGCAGATTTCCAATCGATTGGTTTAAAGTAGGTGAGGCCACAATTGTATGGCCTAAATTGGTGTTTGATACCTTAGAAAAGGTTCAGCTGATCAAAAAAAGGCTCAATACGGCTCAAAGCTGTCAGAAATTGTATGTAGATATGCGTAGAAAGGATCTCGAGTTCGAGATGGGTGACTATGTATGCTTGAAAATCTCTCCCATAAAGGTAGTGGAGAGGTTCTTCAAGAAGGTAAAGCTTAGTACCCGATATGTCAGTCCCTTCAAAATTCTCAGTCACTTCGACAAGGTAACTTATGAGCTCGAATCGCCTTTAGATCTACCCTCAGTGCATCAAGTATTCTATGTCTCCTTGCTAAAGAAGTGCATAGATGACCCAATAGTTGTAGTCCCTATATAGGGCATACACGTTCAGAGTAGTTTCTCCTATGAGGAAATCCCATTCGAAATCCTTGACTACCAGATTCACAGACTGAGGAACAAAGAAGTTCCTCTAGTCAAGGTTCTTTGGCGAAATCAGTCCGTTGAGGGAGCTACTTGGGAAGTGAAAGAAGACATACAAACCAAGTATCTTCACCTATTCTCCATAAACTTAGACTCAGCTCAAGGTAATAATTTTCCTTAAGCTTATTCAGTTTATGTTCAGATTTCAGTTATAAACTTGGTATCAAATACAGTTGTATGTTCAGTTGTATATTCATGAGTCAGTTCAGTAATGTATTCATGCATCAGATATGCATGCTCAGTATAAGAAACTTAGCTTATCAGTAATCCCAATCATGCATTCTTTTTTCAGTTATTCATGCATCATATATGCATGCTCAGTTTAAGAAACTCAGCTTATTAGTAATCCTAATCATGTATTCATGAATCAGTTATTCATGCATCAGCTATGCATGCTCAGTATGATAAGTTTAACTTATCAGTTATGTCAGTCATAAAATCATGTTGTAGTTGTGCATGTACAATATGTACTTTAGTTTATCTTTTCTCCCATCTCAATCAGTTTCATTCGAGGATGAATGTTCCCAAGGGGGAGATATTGTAAGGCCCCGTAAAAGTCTAAGTCAAAGTTCATCCCCTACATCTTGCTAAGGGATCCAACATTTAGAAAATTTTAGCTAAGGACTTAGTCTCATTTTAAGCCTCCGAACTTTCAAGATTTATTTCATTACCTTCCCGACCTTCATTTGTCAAATTTTAAGTTGATTCACAATGGGGCAAGTCAATAGTACATCTCGGGTGAGTTTCAAGAATTTTGAAATAGCATAAGGATATGTTTGGATGTCAAAAATAGTAGCTTAAGGCATTTTCCCCACACCGCCCAGCTCATCCCAGTGCTCCATGCAGGGAGTCACCTAGCTTAGTCCGATGCTCCAGCCAGGGCACTTCCCTAGCTAGTACGGCTGGGCTAAATTTTTGTGCTCTAGCCTCAAAATTTTAAGGGTAGAAGGGTCATTTCTCTACCCCTATATAGACCTAAAACATGAGATTTAACTCTCTTTAAGCAAATTATACTTATTTTCTCTCAAATTCCCTGAAGAACAAGCCTTAGGGTTTTAATTGAAGATCCAAATCCAAGAGATTTCACTGTTATTATTCAAGAAACTATTAATCAAGGTATGTAAAGTGTTCATCCAAGGATCCCTTTCATCCTTGGATCTCAAGAAACCAATTTTAAAACATGAATTGTGATTTCAATAGTGTGTATTGTATTTCATCCAAGATAATGTTAATGTATGGTTTCCAAGTTGAAATCTTTATTGTATTTCATGATATTATGAGAGCATGTATGATGAATTTGAATTCACTTATGTTGATCTCTTGAATTATGAACTAAAAATGATAGTCATGATGCTTTATCATGTTATCCATGTCCAAGCACAAGATTATGCCATCTAGGTGTTCGACAAAATGTTTAAGTGAATAAATTGTGCAATAATGACAAATTTGTGATCTAAATGATGACCCCATGCTATATCCATGTGTTTAAATTGACTCCCGTGCTAAGATTATGATTATTAAGTGCTTTATGAAATCCCCCAATGATTGTATTATGAATTATTGACTATGGTCATGTGTTCATATTCATGTTATCAAGTCCTGGGTGTATTTAATACCCAAAAATTTTGCTGTGTGCCTAAGGCCAGTGTCATTTTTAAAGATACTCTCATTCAAGCCATGGTCAGTGGAATTCAGTCAGTTACATGACTCAGGAAAACTCGGTAAATTCAGTATCAGTCCAGTCCTATTTAGTACTTCGTAATCTCAGTAAACTCAGTCAGTTAATATATAACACCCCGATTTTCTGAATTAGAATGCTACACGGTGCCCATGACCTTAAAGGACCACAAGCTAACCCATGACATATCTATACCTAAGCACGGAATAACTAAACTGTAAAATATGCGGGAACATAATATTGTAAGTCCATAAGGTTAAAATCTAAATAAACATCTGATAAAATAATATCTGAAAATGGTATAACAATACCAACACAAACCTAAGATAACTATCTGACATGCCATAGTCTGAAAGCCTCTAAACTAAACTGAATAAGGAGTTGAAGGAATATGTCTCCAACTAACTCCATCTATTAATACTGACTGAAATAATAATTAATAATAACATAATCATCCTCCAAGGATGAGGACTCACTGCTAACTCTGACTGCTTAAATTTGGAATGCTACTGATGCTCTAGAGCTCATACTTCTGAATCTATGGTGTAAAGAAAAACACCATAGCGCGAATGCGTCAGTACGATGGAATGTACTGAGTATGCATGTGATGTAGGCTAATGCATGGGGTTCATATGCATGAACAATACTGCCTAACTGGATAATATGAAAGTGAGAATACACACATGCATACATAACTGTAACAAATTTCTTGATACTACTCGCTATAGAGTACTAGACTCTGAGTACTGATTTATTGACATCAGATTTTATTAATACTGATAATTGAGTCTGATGATACTAAACTACTAAGTGTTAAGGGACTATTATGACATTACTGATAAATGAATAATTATTTTTTGATAGTTCTAATTTTGAAGTACTGGTCTGATTGACTGTATCTGAAAATCCTGAATCTGAATACTGATGACATAAGTACTAAGGTTGAGTACTGATAATGTGAGTTTACTGATAACTAGCATAACTGATACTAAGTTCTGATAACTGATATATTGATAACATGAGTGACTGTATTTGACAGTCTAGAATCTGATGGATCTAATTAAGTTTCGTACAGTATCTGAGCTGACAGTATCTGACAGTCCTGAAAACTAAAGAACTATTTGAGTTGTATTAAAGAGACCAAATGACTAGGTCTGACAGTCCTGATTCTGTAATTGAAACTGTGGAAAGTAGTTATCTAAACGACATGTCCTGAATCTGAACTAGTGAGGTCCAACCTGTAACCCCAGCTGAAAGGGTGTCAGTACCATGGCACGAGTAAAGACAATTGCTGTGAGTTAACCCTCTCTAACAGGATGCTCATTTGGCAACCCTCGCTGGCAGAAAAACTCTTATACGATGTATCAACCCTCTAATCTGGTAAGAAGATCTCTCAACCTACGTTTTCTACATTGTTCTGTAAAACAGGAATTGCTACTAAAGGTCAAACCCTCTGATGGCAGGAATGCCCCCATCCTTGGGTTAGCTCGATGCTGAATCCTACTAAAGGTCAAACCCTCTGACTGAATTGATTTCCTAGTCATACAAAGATTAACTAAACTATTATTGATTACTCTATTTAATAGAACTGAACTATGTTACTGAGTTAATTGAGTTACAATGACTAGCGGAGCACTGCTGAATTCTTATAACTGACTAAGCATGAGTTTTGTTAGCTGGTTGAGTACTATTGAAATTCCTGAGATCTAAGCTGAATACTGAATACTACTGTACTAATACTGAGATTTACTGAATTTTATAAACTATTGGAATATTACTAAATCCATTAACTGACTGAATTCGTGAGATTTTTGAGATTACGGAGCTGATACTGAAGTTATCGAGCTTTGCTGAGTCATGAGACTAACTGAATTCTTC
>NW_025851201.1:19398-32125 GCF_002878395.1 Capsicum annuum
ATTCATCAATTAACATATATCAGTATTATGGGTATAACATCCAACTTACAAATCTCAAGAACTCAACATAAAGTTTATATGAATAATACCACAAATAAATTAGTTTTCAAGACTTGAGATAACTCATAGAATTAAAACTCAATGTAACATCAACAACATGATTATAAACATCCCATAAGAAAATATTCATGATACATAACTTAAAACTTGATTCTTGAGCTCCATGGATTAACACTATAAATACCTTAATACTTGATTCTACGAATATTGACGGAGAGAATTTCTTGAAATTAAATCCCCAATTGAAAACCATCTTCTTGTTCTTGAGAGAAAATGGAACAAAAAAGTGTATCTTGGTTGAGAATGGGGTTAATTCTGTGTTTATGGAATATATAGGGGTGGAAGACGACCAAAATGCCCTTAAGAAAAGAGAGAAAGACTTAGCTGTCCCTCTGTAGACTATCTGACAGGATAAAGTAAATTGATTATTACTTTTTAATACGATGTTGGACTTGGATGAAACTAATTGAATTATTAAGAAGACTTTAAGATCTTTCATTTGATATATAGCAGCCTTCCCAGTTCATTATATACAGGAAGTTATGTTCATTTGAAGTTGACCCTAAAATTTTAGCATCAAATGAGCTCGGAATGTGGGAGCATTTCAAACCAGTGAGTTCAGCCACTGAAATGCGCCCAAAATATGCCCAAAACATGACCAAGACGTACTAGGGACTTTCCCTGTCACAACGTAACTTGAAAATCCAAAAAAATAGGTCGGAAAGGTTGCCAAATAAATCTCCGAAGTTCGGAGGCTTGAAATATGAGTAAGTGTTAAACACTTAGTAAAAATTCTTCTAAGTGTTGGATTTTCTTCTTATCAAGACTTAAGGAGCTGAGTTAGACTTAGAATTTTACGGGGTCTTACATAATAGATCTCGGTAGTATTTTGTTAGTCAATGGAACTCAGTTCAGTTTTGTTCAGCATAATCAGTTCAGTGTCTATTCAGATGGGAGTAGGATTTAGCACCGAGTGAGACCAAGGATGGGAACTCACATGCTAGTAGAAGGTGTGATTCTTAAAAGAAATCCTTGCATTCTAGAGCTACGTAGCCAGCGTAGGTTGACATTAAACCTACTAGATCAGGTTTAATGAGGTGGCTTAACCTATTAGATGAGGATCCCACCATTTTCCTCAGAGTACCTGTTAGATGAGGGTCACTCATAGCTTGTCCTTACCAGTGGTGCGGTATTGACATCCTTCCAATTAGGGTTATAAATTGGACCCTAACTTAGCTATATTAACTTATTTGGGGCATGTCAGTTATATGACTACTTCCCACAGTCTTAGTCTCAGTCTTCATAATAGAACTCAGATAGTTCTATAGATTTTAGGACTGTCAGATATAGTTACTCAGCTCAGTACGGAACTTAGCTAGTTCAATCAATATTAGGACCATCGGACTCAGTCACCTAGTAATCAGTATATCAGTTATATTAGTTATCAGAAATCCATGTTTCAGTATTCAGATTTACTATTTACTGTTATCACAATCTCAGTTATAGTTCATGTATATATGCATGTACTCTCATTCAGTTATCCTCATGTTATTCAGTTAGTATTGTTCATGCATATGAACCCATACATTCAGACTACTCCACTTTGTATACTAGTACATTCACACGTACTAATGCATAATTTTATTTTGTGCTATGGTGTTTTATACCATAGGTTCAGAAGCATAGGCTTCAGAGCACCCTTAGCAGTTTAGTTACAGTCAGCAGCAGTAGACTTAGCAGTGAGTCCTCATCATTCGAGGATGTTCTATTATTTTATTATTTCATTAAATATAGTATTTCAGTAGATGGAGTTAGTTGGGGGATTGTCCCGTTAACTCCACAGTTCAGGCAGTTTTAGAGGATTGTTACTCTATAGTATGTTCAGACAGTTATCTCAGTTTTGGGTATTGATATACCTTATTCAGTAACATTTCAGTTGTGAACCTTATGACACATTTCTGCCATAATTCCACATTTATCTTAGTTATATTGTTATTAAACTAATTCTATTATGTAGTGCTCACAACAGGTAGTAGTCATGGGTTACATAGTGGTTCTTAGGGATCGTTAGCACCGTGTAGAGTCGGGGGTTCAGAATTTGGGGCGTTATATATCTAGATAGATATATACATACATGTAAACATGATGTCATCCCAAAGAGTAGTATAGATCATCATATCCTCATTTTAAGACCTCATCATGCTACTATCAGGATTCAATACTATCATACTCAGGGTTTCTAATCCACATGGGTAAATATGATATAATCGTGTATAATAATACCGTCATAAGATAGAAGAGGCCAAAGACATACCTCAATTCTCGATACTGGATCAATGTGCATTCTGTCATAGTTTTGCCATAATGATGATCATAATAATGATAATAGCAATATCAATAGCGACATGAATAACCAGCTACTCCATAAAACCAAATACCTATTAGAGCCTATGCGTACCCCCACCAAACCAAACTCAGAAGGTCCAATCAATATATAACAACACAAGGCATATTCTTCACCCATTTTTATAGAACCGCCCCATATCGATTGATAGACATAGGGGCATACTGGTGATAGGCGATGCATATACAGGAATGAATATAAGGTATACTATCAATATCACAAATCATGATAACCATCATCATCATTATAATCAACCTCCGACCTTGTCGTGTTAAAGCGTATCATCATAATATTCTCCGGCCTTGCCGAGTATCAATATCATCACCAATAGCATCCTCCGACCTTAGAGGGTATCAATATCACATTAGTATCCTATGGCCTTGCTAGGTATCAATATCATAATAGTATCCTCCGGCTTTGTCGGGTATAAATATCACAGTAGTATCCTCCGGCCTTACCTGGTATCAATAGCATAATAGTATCCTCCGGCCTTGCCGAGTATCAATATCACAATAGTCACTACAGAATAACATATACTAATATACTCAGGAATATAATCATATCACCAGTCATTAGCTAGCCAACGCTTATTTTAATGAAACCACTAGACTATTAATCAAATAGCCAACAACTAACATCTGGCCAAGGTTTATCACTAGACCATAATCTCCATTAATCCACTATTCAATATTATCAACTAAACAACAAATATCTATTAACCATTATTAGACAACATATAACCATTTATCATCTAACCATCCTTTATTAACTGACAACATTTATTAACTAACCATTGTTAACCAACTAATCCTCATTTAACTATTCATTAATCAGGCATTTAGAAACTATTTATCATTATTAACTAGTCACCTCTTATTACCAACATCACTTATTTATCTAGCCTCGTTAATACACAACTCTTTATTTTTAAAACTAATCGACATTATAAACTTAGCCATCAACATCACTAATCTTCACCTAAGCTAAACTCGACATCATCATTAGCCACGTATGAATCATCGATAGCTACCATGTTTCAATTAAGCAAGACTCATTAACTAATATATTTAATTCCTAGACACTAAGTGTTATAGTCTCCTAATAGACAAATAAATACCACATAGCTTGACCCATAATTAAGCAGAATAGTCATAAGATCATATTTCATCTAGAATCACATAAGTTACCGATACAATTACCATGAAAGTACCAAAGCTATGCATGCCATAACCAGTATCTAATCAAATAATTCATAAGCAACATACCACATCCTCCTACGTCCCATGTCGTAGTATATAAAACATGTATATGAATCCATAAACTTTATGGTATCCTTTATAATGAAATCTCAACTAGGACTACTATCCGTAACTAATCCCATAAGGGCTAACAAAAGTTAGGGACTAAGTGGGTCGAACGATCCCACTTCTAATCCTCAATCTCCATATTCAGGAAAACTACGCCCAAAACTAGGCTAAGGTGTCTAGTTTAACTTTTATATGTTAAGTAAGCCATAACCAATCCTAAAATAGAAAATTCATCTAGAAACATGGGTAATTATGTCAATTTTATCCCAAAATATGATTTAGAAATCACTATATTAGCCCAACTAAGGTCAATCACACTAACCATGATTCCAACACTTGGACCACATCCCAAACTTAGCATCATAATATTTCCATTCTACAAACTAATTCAATCTAAGGAGAAGGTAACAGGATTCTAAAAGGTCATAAACATGTTACCTTACGAGTCCAAAACCCTCATCTAATTCCCCAAAAAACAATATACAATACTAGTTATTTTATTCATAATCAATCCTAACATTAATATTCACATGCCATATATAACACACATCATCTTTGAAGAAGAGTAAGTAGAAACCTACCTCAAGGACGAATCGCAAAACCTCATATCATGTATCACATGCTCGTTTTCACTTCACAATCACTAAAATGTCATCATTCTGTCAAAAACACAATCTACTCATCAATAAGAGTCTAAGGATACCCATATTGCACTATTGTTCTTTGGGTCCAAAAATGATACCAAACACCCCAAGTGGATTAAACGTACAAAAATTGCATTTTTAAGGTCAACCCAATGCTCATACATCACCAAGGAATCATAAACCTCATTTAATGGGTGCAAAAAAACAAAATTTAGGCTAAATTAGGGTTTTGGGTCAAGAACGAAGAAATTCACCAATAAAGTGATGAAATCTTACCTTAATTCAGATGATACTCATGATAAAAGATATTTACCAAGTTCCCTAGATGCCCACAAGACTTAATTTTTATTTATTATACCTATTTAGGGTTTTGGGCTCTCAAAGATGAAGGAAAATGCCCAAATTTGCGACATTGGGGTATATTTATATACCCTTCAACAAACAGATGCTGTATCCCCGTGACAATAAAGTCTAATACATGTTCTTGACCCTCGAAACTCACCCGGAATCCAAAATATAGGATCCAATAGTGAAATTTGAGTGTAAACCATGTTTAAATCTATTGAAATTATCAAAATTTTCATTTGAGATTGTTTTGGGAAAAAGTGGGGCCCACACCTTTAGTTTCAATTTTCCAACTTTCCAACTAATAGTTGAAATGAGTTTGGGTGAATTGGAACCCGAACCAAAGGTATACCTAGAATAATGTCAATATTTAAGATCTATTGGCACAGTCAAAATTTGCATCCAAGATCATTTCGCCAAAGTTTTCGCCCAATGGCCATTTGGAACTAATGAAGACTTTAAAATAGGAAATTGACTCTAATAATCAAATGAACTACTCGGTAACTGACCGTCGGTCCCTCAAGTCATAAATGACTTAAGAAAGCTATAGAGAAGCTCAAACAGCGAAAATAAGCATAAATATGAAAAATGACATGAAGGTTATTACAATTTGAGACATAAAATTAAAATTATAAAGAGTATATGGGTTCTTAACCCCCTATAGGTCCTACTTGGTAGTGAAGGATCAGTGGGTCTATACTGAAAGTTATGGATAAATTTCAACATTCATAATTATCCTATCATTATCACTATATTACATTGCATCATTTACATTGCATTGATATGCTTTAATATTATCATTGAGTGCTTACTTTTATAGTTAGTTATTATGATTTGAACCTTATTTGTGATATTGTGTTTGAGCATATATTTCACTTCATCACATTATCTTATTTAATCTTATATTGGTTGAGAGGTTGAGGTTTTATAAGAAGTGGGGTATGATAGTGGCTTGATCAAAGAGATAGCAATGTAACACCTTATGGTAGCATAGGGTACACCTTTATATATATGCACACTCTTACCAAATGACTTCTCTTATTTTTGAATATAAATGAAATAGTTGACTTATCAGAATTAATGTGGCTACCCTATATTTGATATACCTTTTAATTGTTATATTAGGTTACTTGATAGGATAAAGTATTATGATTTCACACATTATAGGTTATTTGGAATACCTTGGGTAGTTAGGTCGGTAGTTCTCTCTATTATTTTGGATTAAGGTCGGTTATCGATGATGCTTGCTAAATATATGTGGTTTCGTACTCACCCTTACATTTCTTTTCTTTTTCTTAATTTATACATCCTATGTAGGTACCAGTTCAATCAGTAGCTTATCAATCACACTACTTTCAGTATTGGCATTACAAATATAGAGGTAGTGGTTGATCGACCTTTAGGTCTTCTAGAATCTTTATACTTTTATCTTATGCATTTATCGCATTTAAGATACTTTATAAGATTAATTATATTCTCAACCTATATTAGAGGCTTGTATTAATGACAATCAAACCTAGGATGTATTTTGGAGACTTGGATCTAAAATTCATTTCTTTTCCTTAAATTGCCTTCTTTAGTATGAGTTTCATTTACTTGTCTAAAGGTTGTAACAAGTGCCATAACATGTATATTTTTTATCGTGACAAATTGAAATTGCAGTCCTAAATTATCTAGTCTCATTTATATAAGCTAAGTCCTATAGAGTCTTTATGATTGATGTGGAGATATTTGTTATCTATCTTCGAGAGGCTACATGAATATAGAACGAGTTTGTTCCTTTATTCTATTTTAGGCATTAATAGCTTTATATAACTTAGAAACTTTTTATTCACTTCATCACAGATGGTGAGCACGTGTTATTCTGCGGCTAAAGATTTAAAGCTCGTACATTTAGAGTGACAGAAATAGGGTTTGAGGTAGAGGTTAGATTAGGATGTCCAAACCAACTATAGGTTAGGCCAGGGTTACCTTTTTAGTTTATATGGTTATTAATATTGGTAGATCTAGTGAGTTGGAGGGGTTGAATCCAGTACAGAATCCACCTATGACCATACCAGTGATTGATGATTGTTTATTTTGAGTGTTGGGTTTCCTTTAGAGGGTAGCTCTTATTTTGATTCAATATGCTAACTTAGGACTTCATACAATAGATGTACATATGACTAATATTAGTTATCCTAGTGTTGAATGAGTAATATTAGAGATTGGTCCACATTCAGTAACTTTACCCTTTCTGTCCATGAAAGGATAGATTAGATATATAGAGTTTATGAGGTCAGGTCTACCTTATTTCAATAGATACCCTAGGTTTGATGATTATATATTATTCTTAATTTTTATGAGAGGTTGAACAGGTTAGGCTTAGTGAATCCTAATGGAGTCGACTTTACTTTCTTTTAGCTTTTTGGGGAAGCTAGATAATGGTAAAGGATTTTGTATAGGGTAGATCAGTTAGATCACCTCCTCTTTTATTGTATCAGTTTGCTTAAGTATTTTTATGGGAATTCATATGGAGATATGAGAGGCTTGAAATCCAGAGAACCCAATGATTCAATGATCATCATGATATTCATTGTAGAATTCAAGATCTTCATGGCTATACTTATAGAAGGTTAGATTAGGATGGTCCTTTAGATCTTTTGGGATTGGTTCAGCGGGATCCTACTTCTTTGGGTTACTTTCAGTGTGGAGGTCTAGGTCACTATAGGAGAGGTTGCCCATAACTTATATAAAAGATACTTTATCAGTTTCTTTGAGAGATAATAAGTTCTAGTATCAGGTTCCATAAGATGGACATAAGTAGGAGTTTTTGGTATATTAGCCACAACCATAATTTTTGTTTGCCTTTGATTTTTCTTGGTAGTGTTTGATTTGGGTTGAAATCCTTCTATGTGTTTTTGTCTTTGAAATAGAGTCTTGATATGATTCTTGGCTTTTTCCTGGATCTACTGACATTGCTACCCCATAGATGATTCCTTAGTAGTGGATTAAATTTGTAGATCCTATATTGTACTTTGAGTGCATAGCAGGATTAAGCCTGATTTCTTAAGTTTTATGGATTTTAGTATATTTAGGTATGATCTCTTTGATATCTATGTTGTAGACTAATGGTGGATTGATGGTGGGTTTTGGTATATATTTAGGCTATAAAAGGTGATCCAAAGGTTATCTAGAAATTCATGGCTTAGTTGGGTATCAAGGAGGTGTTTTTATTATTGGTATGGTGAGTCATGAATAAACAAAGTTACAATAGGTTTCATGTTGTAGGAATATTGAGGTTGAGAACATCAAAGGGGATATTCACAGGATTTGGCGGGGAAGGGAGATCGGACCAGACGAGATTCTAGTAGAGTTTTGTAAGGGAACTAGTAAAGCAAGTTTGGAGTGATTAACGAGGTTGTTTAACATCAATTTTAGGACTACAAAGATGCCAAAACCTTGGAGGTAGAGTACGATGGTTCCTTTATATAATAACAAGGGATTCATTCAGAGTTGTAATAACTATAAGGGCATTAAGTTGTTGAGTCATACTATGAAGGTTTGGGAAAGTGTAAGACCCCACTAAGTTTCTTCATCATTAAATCTTTCAAAAAGAGTCACAAGAAGCTTTACATTTAGAGTTTTAGCAAGTGTCCAACACTTAGTTTATTTTTGAGACTTCAAACTTTGATGAATTATTTCACGACCTTCTCAACCTCTATTTCTTCATTTTTTTGTTATGTTGCAATGAGGCAGGTCAAGGATACCTCTCAGGTGAGTTTCAGAATTTTTAGACAAGCTTAAGGGCATGTTTGGGTTACAAAAAAGTATCGCAGTGGAGATAGGACCACGTCTCACTAGGTATCACCCCGCACTAAGTGGTACGACACCTTACAAGTCCGGAGGACTAAGGAAAACAACGCCTTGCTGAGTCTGACGGACTAGGCAGGACGACGCTTTGGATGCTCCGCCTGGCATAATTTTTAGCTAAGTTCTCCGACTTATTAAGGGTAAACTTGGTATTTTCTACTCATTTATCATCTCTAACACAAGATTTAATCCTAAATACACCAAAATCCATCATATTTCATCAAAATTACTCAAGAACATTCATTAGGGCTTCAACCTAAAGATCAAAACATCTCAAGATTTCACCATGGGTTTTCTAAAATTCTTTAAGATTTGAAAACCCCATTGCAAGGGCTACAATAAGCACCCATTAATTTCACGAATAGCAATCCAAAGTTAAGAGGTCATTCAAAGCTTTAAATTCAAGGTATGTGGGTTTTGAACAAGAATATCTCTTTTGTTCTTATGCCCAAAATTTTAGTTTTTCTTAAAGAATTTCATATTTTAAGATTAATTCATGTCTAGTTTGCTATATTTCAAATTTATAAGATTATAAGTTGTTCAAGCCTTGAATTGCATGATTATTTTGGTTAACTACAATTTGAATTGATGATTCATGCTATAACTGCACATTTATATATTGATGTGATATTTTTCTAGTATTTCTAAAGTTATTGTCATGAACTAGGCCTTGTGAAATTCTTATCCTTTCAAGAATGAATTGTGGATATTTTTCTAAAGTGTTTCAAGCGTTTTACTTATATCTCCATGCTATTGAAATTTTAAAGTTTATTGATGATAAGTCTGTCAAAGTTTCAAGAAAAGAGTTGATTTTGATCCAAAGTTAAGAAAGTAGTTCACACCATTCCGATTTAAGTTAAAAGGAAGCATAGTTGGCTTCCATTACATAATTTTGAACTATTTAAGGTGGATTTTTCTAATCTTAAGTAAGGGAGTAGTATTTAACACCAAGTTGGGCTTGATTCCAAGGTTTCATACCCCAAAACTATGAACCACCGTAAGGTTTGTTTTACCCTAAGATGGTTAAGTTAGTGATCACTAAAAAGTAAAGGTTCTAGTCCTATGGAAAGGATAGAATAGCTCTCCCCAATGTGGGAAAGATGTTGGACTCCATTTAGATCACATGGTTTATGTCGGTTAAAAAAAACTCCCAAAGTTATATAATCCCAAGTGTCCCGAATTCCAAAGTAGTCCCCCACTCTATTTAAGATAAAAGTACTTATATTTTGAAAGATATAATTTTAGGATTTATAAGGTTCTCAAGTGTCATAATCTTGTAGTTTCAAAGCAATTTCTTATTTTATAAGATTAAAGTGTATTTTCTGAAAGTTGCTGTTTAAGACTTTGTTTAGCTTACAAGTTTGATAACAAAGAGAGAATACCGATTTAGAAAAAAGTGTAATGACTCACATAATTTATATTAAATGTTTTCCTATTCATGATTTTGAGAGTTTTATTCAAGCTATGTGAGTCATTGACAATTGCAAGAATGTTTTCCATAAAGATTGCATATATGCGTATATATATATATTATTTAAATTGCATACACCCTCATATGCTCAGTACATTCTCAAAGTATTAATCTACATATACATCTGTGTACTGCATTATCTTATAATGTAGGTTCAGGTGCTCAGTCCCAGCCTCATCAGTGATTCTCGAGTACCTTTATCTATATCCCTATAGTGGTGAGTCTCATGGTTTGAGGACCTATCTTCAGACATTTCAATATTTTTAGTAGTTATGTTATTGCTTTCAGTTTAGTTTGAGTCAGTTGGGGATTTGTCCCAATGGCTCTCAAGTTTATTAAGTAGTTGAGGCTTTGTCAGACTAGATTATCAGTATATTTAGACTTTTAGTATTTCAATTGTTTAGATAAGTTTACTTCATATTTATTATGATCATAATATGTCAGTATTATTATTTTTCTTTAATCATCTCCAAGTAAGCTTTATATAAAGTAGCAGGCTTAAAGAGTTAGCTTGGGGCTACTTGTAGCCTTAAGCACTGTGTGACATTCTAGGGTAAGATTTTGGGGCATTACAGAAAGGGAGGTAGAGTTGAGGCTAAGAAGGACCGTGAGTATCTCTGAGAATTATTTTGGTTTCATGTCAAGTCGCTCGACCACTGAGGTCATTTACCTCGTGAAGAGACTAGTGGAGCTATTTTGGGAGAGGAAGAAGGACTTTCACATAGAGTTTATTGATCTAGATAAGGCATATGATAGAGTTTTAAGTGAGATTCTATAGAGTTTCTTGGAGGATAGAGAAGATCTAGGAAATATATGATGGGGCGAAGACTTGTGTGAGGATAGTAGGTGGGAATTCAAAGCACTTTCTAGTTCTGATAGGGATGCACCAAGGATCAACTCTTAGCCCATTTTTATTTTCCTTTGTGATAGATGTTTTGATGCCATATATTTAAGGACAGTTCCTTGGTGTATGTTTTTTTACAGATGATGTGGTACTGATTGACAAAACTCTGAGAGAAGTTAATGATAAATAAGAGATTTGGAGATAGACACTTGAGTCTAAAGGATTTTGGTTGAGTAGAACTAAGATAGGGTACCTAGAGTGTAAGTTCAGTAAGGTATCATAGAAGGATGGAGTAGAGGTAAAGCTAAACTCATAGGTCATTCAGAAGAGGGAGAGTTTTAAGTATCTAGGGTCTATGATTAAGGGTAATGATGAGATTAATGAGGATATCATGTATCATATTGGGGAAAGTTGGTTAAAATGAAGGCTTATTTCAAGAGTCTTATGTGATAAGAAGGTGCCCTAAAAGCTTAAACGTAAGTCTTACAGAGTGGCAATCTGACAGGCTATGTTGTATGGAGCAGAATGTTAGCTAGTTAAGAACTCCCACATACAAAATTTGAAGGTGAAGAGATGCAAATGTTGTGATGGATGTGTGGAAATACCAGAAAAGACTAGGTAAGGAATGAGATTATTTAGGAAAAGGTTAGAGTTGGATTGGTAGGTTAAGATGATAGAAGTAAGGTTATATTGGTTTGGGCATGTGTTGAGGAGGGGCTTGGATGCTCCAAGATGGAGGTATGAGACACTAGCTATGGATGATTTTAGGTGGGGTAAAAGTAGACTGAAGAAATATTAGAGAGAGGTTATTAGGCATGATATGACGCAATTAAAACTTACGAAGAACATGACCCTTGATAGGAATGTATGGAGGACACAAACTAGGGTAGAGGGTTAGGGGGTGGGAGTGCGTCGTTAATAATAAAGGAGTGCTCTTATGTGTTTGTAGTTTGTATGTGTGGTGTTGTCTGATGTCTATGATTTATCTTAAATAGTTCTTATTTTTATCTTGTGGTGGTAGTATTATCTTGTTGCTAGTAGTGTTGGTTAATTTTGCACTTATCTTCTGTGTTTGTTAAACTATTATCCGATTTAAGCGGGGGTATATCAAAAACAACCTCTATACTTCACCTGAGGTAGTGGTATGGTCTGTGTACACTCTACCCTCCCTAGACCCTACTATGTGGGAATACACTGGGTATGTTATTGTTGTTGTTGTACAATAGAAAGGCTTATGTAAAATTGGCTGCAAGTGTTATTAATGATATTATGCATGAGTTGGTTGTTGTAGGGGGTTCACTTAGATGTATTTATGGATCGTGTGAATGTCATATTGATGATATTGACTCAGTAGTATGATTAGTTATTCTTAATAAATTTAGCAAGGAGATCCTTATGGTGGATCGAATATGGTACAACTAAATTATAAGGATTGTCATTGAAAAATTCTAGTTGAATAAAGAAATATTTTCAGGCATCCATACCTTGTGATTGTTTCTTTCTTAGTGTTTGGCCTATTTTGCATGATGAAATTTGATGGTATCGCGTCACTCCTTGGTTAGATTTGAAGGATTTCAGCTTATAGCAAATGTTACTTCTAGAGCTAAGCAACCTAATGAAATATTTTTGCTCATGAGTTCTATTTTATAGCATGTGTTATTGTTCTATAGTTCTTGTGTTGAAGAATTACTAAATGGAAAATTAAGTTGAGGAAAGGATAAATAAAATATACATAAGGAGTTTTGACATATTTAGAGTTTAGCTATGGGATCAAGTTGGAAAATTGAAGTCCTGAAAAAA
>NW_025851201.1:35125-40823 GCF_002878395.1 Capsicum annuum
ATCATGGCTTAACTGAGAGTATCATAAAAACATGACATGGCTTTAGGTACACAGCTATATTGTTTGATTATAAGTACCTCCAGGACTCGATAGAAGGAAACTGACACAATAGGACAATTCTTGATCATAGGACTAAAGTCCGCAATTCATAATACCATAAGTTTGGGATTTCATGAAAGCACATGAATTCATGACACATGAAAGGCATGGTTTTATACTTAGGTATATATAACATGCTCCCAATTCATGACCATAGCCACCAATTCACATATCAAGGTTTTCAACATATGATGGTCATAATTCAACACACATGGGAAACATAAATATTTCATTCATCAATTAACATATATAAATATTATGGATATAACATCCAACTTGCAAATCTCAAGAACTCAACATAAAGTTCATATGAATAATACCACAAATAAATTAGTCTTCTTGATTCTTGAGATTACTCATGGAATTAAAACTCAATTTAACATCAACAACATGATTATAAACACCCCACAATAAAATATTCATGATACATACCTTAAAACTTGATTCTTGAGCTGCATGGATGAAAGGAATACATGGATGAACACTATGCATACCTTAATACTTGATTCTACGAACAGTGACAAAGAGAATTTCTTAAAATTAAATCCCCAATTGAAAACCATCTTCTTTTTCTTGAGAGTAAATGGAAGAAAAGAGTGTATTTTGGTTGAAAATGGGGTTAATTTTGTGTTTATGGAATATATATAATGGTTGAAGATGACCAAAATGCCCTTAAGAAAAGAGAGAAAGACATAGCTGTCGCTCTGTAGACTATCTACAGCCTTAAGTAAATTGATCATAACTTTTTTACTATGAAGTTGGATTTGGATGAAATCAATTGCATTGGAAATAAGAATCAAAGCACTTTCATTTTATATATAGCAGTCCTCCCAGTTCATTATATATACAGAAAAGTATGATCGTTTGAAATTGACTCTGAAATGTTAGCCTGAAATACGATCAAAATACGGAGTGAGTTCAACCACTGAAATAAGCCCAAAATTCACCAAAAATATGACCAATATGTACTAGGGACTTTCTCCATCGCAACACAATTTGAAATTCCAAAAATAAAGGTTGGGAAAGTCGCCAAATAAAACCTCGAAGTTCGGAGGAATGAAATATGACTAAGTGTTGAACACTTAGTAAAAAATCTTCTAAGTGTTGGATTTTCTTCTTATCAATCCTTAAGGAGGTGAGTTAGACTTAGAATTTTATGGGTCTTACAATATCTCCCCCTTGGGAAAATTTGTCCTCAAATGAAACTGACTGAGAGGGGAAATAATAAGCTGAACATGAACTAAAAATGAATGGTTGAAACATAATTTCATGACTGATATAACTGATAAGCTTAATTTATATCATACTATACATACATATCTGATGCATGAGTAACTGATTCATCAATGCATGACTGAGTGTTCTGATAAACTGAATTTTTCAAAATGAGAATGCATATCTAATGCATGATTATAAAAATGATCTAATACATGAATGCATGACTGAATAAGCAATGGTATTAGTACCAAACTTGTAATGGGAGTGTGAGCATGAATTTGAATACCAAGTTTTGTACTGAAATCTGAACATGAAACTAAATAATTTCAAGAAAGACTGTTTTCTTGAACTGAACATGCCGATGAGCCTGAGATTTATTACCAATTATGCCTAAGCAAAAACATGAGAACTGAGTCTGGATCGTGATACATGAACTAAATATCATGATCTGAACTGAGTCTGTAACATGTGACATGGATAGAGTATCGTGAACTAAACTGAGCCATTGAGTATATGTCTTATGACTGAGATTTTAGAGCTAGAGTGTCAACTTATGAGTAACCCTTCCTCCAAACTGGAATCACTAAGAGAAAGAGAGCAGCATGTTTATGTCATGAAGGTTCATGGAATTAGAGCATAACTCCCACTTGGGACAAAATGTCCCTTGAAGAAGGCTGGACAGACTTTGCTGAAATATTGAGAAAAACTGAGGCGATGCACTAGGCACCTAGGAACTGAATCATGAATGATTATCTGGGTTCTAAAACTGAGGCATATTACAGGAATTGAGATGAGCTTGCATCTACCATGCTAGTTTATTTGAGAATAGTTACATTCTTTCATGAGATTTTGGCTAGTGCAAAAATATGGAGAGATAGGAAAACCAAACTGTATAAACTTGTCTATATGAGACAGATGAGTACGAAAATCACATCCTGATTAGGATTCGGTAAGGTGAGGTAAGGCCTATGAACATCATTTAAAATGAATTGACTAAGACTCATGCACTGTATCTTGGACTACTAAAAATATTCATATGGGTGCTGAGCACAAGGGAGAAAATACACTAACTTATCTGATTAGCTGAATAACTGGTAGCTGAATACTGGGCCTGTAAGGCTGAACTAGACTTGGCCTGAATAGTTGGACTAAATTTATAGAGTATTATGCATAGGAAGTAATGACAACTGAGTAACATGAGGTGACTGAGCATGGATTCCCGAATTATATATTATTTATGAATGCGAGATAAAACGTGCTACATGGTTCTAAAATAGTCTAAACTTGAGTACTGAAACAATGATAACTGAGTAGCTAAAAATCATATGCTATGGTCAAGCAAACCTAAAATTGAACAGAGTTTCTGATTTGGTTACTAACTTGAAGATGACATTATAACTAAGACTGTAGCTGGTATAGAAGTACTGAATTATGAGGCTAAGTAACTGGTAATTGAAGCTAGTTCTGTAGGACTATCTGAGTCCTTTACTAAATATTGATTTATGAACTATCTCTGTAACTGAGGTTTAGACTGATACTAAAATACTAAATTCTGGGACCAAATATTGATTATTAAAATAATATATGAGATGGTAGCTGAGTTTTGATAGTTATGCGATGGGGACTGATAGGGTATTTCTGAGTCTGTGGCCAATCCCATAACTGTCTACAGGGACTGTCTAAGAAAGCCCTATCTTTAGGACCTTGAGCTTTACTGTTTCTGTTACCTTGAAGTAAGGTGGAGTTGACATGCGTGGAACATGATGAAAATCTACATGAGTTTCTTATAGAACTTTTCAATACCATGATCTGAGATATGAAAGAAGAAAAACTGTTCCTAAAACATCTCATAGCCTCCTGCACATAAGTGTGGTGCACAATACACCCATGCACAAGACTCTACTAGATGCGGCTTTTCGACTTCCTGGGATACTATTGAACCTTAGGCTTTAATACCAAGTTTGTAACACCTCGATTTTTTGAATTAGAATGCAATACGGTGCCCATGACCCCAAAGGACCATAAGCTAACCTATGACATATCTGTACTTGAGCACTGACTAACCATACTATAAAATATGCAGAAAAATAATACTGTAAGGCCATAAGGTTCAAATCTGAATAAACAACTAATAAAATAATATCTAAAAAGAGTATAACAATACCAACACAAATCTAAAATAACTGTCTGACATACTGTAGTCTGAAAGCCTTTAAACTAAACTGAATAAGCAGTTGAAGAAACATGTCTCCAACTAACTCTATCTATTGGTACTGAACTGAAATAATAAATAATAATAACATAATCGTCCTCGAAGGATAAGGACTCACTGCTAACTCTGGATGCTGAAATTTGGGATGCTACTAATGCTCTGAAGCTCATACTTCTGAATGTATGGCGTAAAGTAAAACCCATAGCATGAATGAGTAAGTACAATGGAATGAATTGAGTATGCATGTGAGGTAGGCTAATGCATGTGGTTCATATGCATGAACAATACTATCTAACTGGCTAATATGAATGTGAGAATACATACATGCATCCATTACTATAACTGATTTTGTGATACTACTGACTAAAGAGTACTAGACTTTGAGAACTGATTTACTGACATTAGAGTTTATTGATACTGATAATTGAGATTGATGTTACTGAACTACTAAGTATTGAGAGATTTTTATGACATTACTGATAAAGGAATGATTGTTTTCTGATAGTTCTAATTATGAAGAACTGGTCTGATTGACTATATTTTACAGTCCTGAATCTGAATACTGATGACATGAGTACTAAGTTTGAGTACTAATAACATGAGTTTTCTGATAACTAGCATAACTGATATTGAATTCTGATAACTTATATACTAATAACATAAATGACTGTATATGATAGTCCTAAATCTGATGGAACTAACTGAGTTTTGGTACTATGTCTGAGCTAACTATATCATATAGTCCTAAAATCTGAAGAACTATTCGAGTTGTATTACAGAGACTGAATGCCTATATCTAATAATCCTGATTCTGAAACTGAAACTATGGGAAGTAGTTATCTAATCGACATGCCCCAAATCTATACCAGTAGTGTCCAACCCGTGACCTCAGATAAAAGGGTGTCAGTACCGTGCCATGGGTAAAGACAACTACTGTGATTTAACTCTCTCGGACAGGATGCTCTTTTGAAAACCCTCGCTGGAGGGAAAACTCTCATGCAATGTATCAATTCTCTAATCTGGCAGAAAGATATCTCAACCTACATTTGGTACGTAGTTCTGTAACAAAGGAATTTCTACTAAGGGTCAAAACCTTTGCTGGCAGGAATGCCCCCATCCCTGGGTTAGCTCGGTGCTGAATCCTACTTCCAACTAAATAAATACTGATATGATTAACTGACTGAATTGATTTCCTACTCATACTAGGATTAACTAAACTGTTACTGAATACTCTATTTAACAGAACAAAACTGTGTTACTGAGTTTATTGAGTTACCACGACAAGCAAAACACTGCTGAATTCTTATAACTGACTGAGCATGAGTTCTATTAGATGGCTGAGTACTACTAAAATTTCTCAGATTTGAGTTGAATACTGAATAGTACTGTACTAATAATGAGATTTATTGAATTTCATAGACTGACGGAATATTACTGAATCCGTTAACTGACTGAAATCGTGAGGTTTCTGAGATTACTGATCTGATACTGAGTTACCGGGTTCTGCTGAGTCATGAGACTAACTGAATTCTACTGATCATGGTTTGACTGAGAGTATCATGAAAACATAACATGGAACTAGGCACATAGCTATATTTTTCGGGTATAAGTACCCCCAAGACTTGATAGAGGGAAACTGACACAACATGACAATTCTTGATCATAGCACTAAAGTCCGCAATTCATAAAACCATAAGTTGGGGATTTCATAAAGCACTTGATAATCATAATCTTGTACATGAATAGGAATGTATCCTAACATATCATAATTTCACAATTTTAATTTCACTTGCATGACATGAACTTGTATACATGCTAACATAATATAGTTTCATTACTTAACTTTCATGAACCATTTGTCAAACACTTGCAAGACATAGCTTCAACATGGAAATCATTTAGATCATGTAGTATTAACATGAATTAATTAATTAGATCACCAATGGATCACAAGGCACAATTCATTCACTTGAATATTTTCACAAACACATGAAAGGCATGGTTTTATACTTAGGCATATATAACATGCTCCCAATTCATGACCATAACCACCAATTCACATATCAAGGTATTCAACATATGATGGTTATAATTCCACACACATGGGAAACATGAATATTTCATTCATCAATTAACATATATCAGTATTATGGGTATAACATCCAACTT
>NW_025851202.1:0-3144 GCF_002878395.1 Capsicum annuum
ATACATTCAAGCAAAACAAGACATAAAACCTAGAGGAAGAAGAATGCCAATAGAAGAACTCATCAGATTACAAGAAGGTGGTAATAAAGGAAAAATTCTAAACTTACCAGCTCATGACCCTCAGTCATGGAATAATGTGATAGACATATGGGAAAATGTAGTTGTAACAGACTACATACAACATATACAGGGTAATCAAGAATCAGATACAGAAATTATGTATAGATATTTAGAAACATCTCTAGGAGAAAGTACTAAAGCACTTTGGGAAGCTTATAAGACAATATTCCCACAAGACTTTCAAGCATTAGTAGAACTAGGCTCAAATCCATAAAATTTTGTAAACAAAGTACATACTCTACTGACAGGAGAATATCCCAATAGTGGATTAGTGGTATTACAGCAAAAAGCCCTAATAAATTTAGAACAACTAAGTATTAATAATTTGTCAAGGATTAAAAAATTTCTAAATGATTACTTTTATTATTGCACAATTAGTGGGAACTCGTTTGATCAGACTCTAGGAGATAGATTATTTAATAAATTACCAAGGGTTCTAGCAAGAGAGATAGAAGAAAAATAGTCCAAGAGAGAAGGATTAATACAAAATCCAAACAACCTATGGTCAATAGGACAAAGAATACAACATGTAATGGATGTATTACAAGAAAAATGTACAAATATACAGATACAAAAACAATTAAAAAAAAAGAGATAAATATTTTTGTTAAAACATATATACTACACAACATTATGACTAAGATTATAAAAATAAGAAATATAAAAAAGCATATAAAGAAGACTATCTCCCCAAGAAGAAATATTATTTAAGAAGATTAACTGCAAGGAAGTCATACCTAGATAAGAATAAACATGTAAGAAAATATAACACCAGTAGAACCTACAAAAATAAATTAGAATGTTTTACATGCGGTAGCATAGAGCACTTAGCAAATACTTGTCCAAAAAGAATCAATAATAGATCTAGGAATGCACAATTAATAGAAGATGTAAATAAAAATTTAGTAAATGTAGACGAATATATGTCAAATAATAAAAGTATATACTCTATTAGAAGTATGGAAGTCATTGAGGAATTTATAAATGAAATAGGATTAGAAAAGAAAAACTAAGACTATTATGATTTAGTAAATTTGATAGAAGAATGTGAACATGAATTTGACAAAGGAAAAGGATTAGACATTAATCAGTGTTTTTTTTGTAAGTGCTTTCCAAGTAAAAACAAAAGGGAAAAACGTGGGAAATGTATTAGGGAAGGATGCATAAAATGTATAGAAAAAACCTCAGAGATCCTAAAAACCCAAAAATCAACAAACAATTCAAGTAATTTTCACAAGAAACAACCTGAACCAATAATTTAAACACCAGACGATAGAAAATTAGAATTAGAAGAAAGAATAAAAAGATTTGAAATGAGAGTTTATAACCTCGAAAACATAAAGAGGTAATTACAGAAAAAGACTTATTAGAAGTAGAATTATTAAAAATATTTGCTGAAAATAATAGAGTTAAACAGAAAAAATCAATAATGATACCATTTGAAGGAATGGTATGTAACGAAGAAAAGAAAATTATTACACTCAAGGTATTAACAAGAATAAAAACTCAACACTATGAGTTAGAGACTTTAGCTATAGTTGATTCAAGATGTACAAAAAGCAATTTAAATAGTAGAATTTTACCTGCAAAACTAATTAAAAAATTGCCAAAACCTCAAGAAACCATGCAAATGGACGGAACATATAATACCTATAAAAACTATATACCAAAAGGAATGATAAGTTTTATTAATAATTGTGAAAAATTCTACCAGCCATCTTATAAAATTAATGAAATACTAGTTAGAAACTTAAACATAAAGGCAGGCTTTGTGTTAGAATTAGACTTTATGGTACAAAATAATGGAGGATGTTTAGTTACAAAAAATTGGATAATTTTTGTAAGTAATATTACTCACTCACCAGTATAGACACAACCTACTTTAACTAAATATCGTTTTCTTAAGGATAAGCCAGATGAAAACTTAGACGACCAAATAAAACCCGAAATGACACTAGAATGTGATAAAGGAGAAAATTGTACATGTAATGATAATAAAAAGGCAACAATGTATGAAGAATTACAACATTTATGAGTAGTAGAAGAAATAGAAAAAGACTATACTTTAATAGAAATGGATACAGAATTATATAATTTTAAGAAGGGTATACAACAGATAGGAGTAATAAAAAATCAAAAAGACTTAGAAAAAAAATAGAAATTCTACATAAGCTAGAGATAATCAAAGAAAAAACCTTGCAATATTGGGACTCCAATAAAATTACCTGCAAATTAGAAATAATTAATCCAGAATATACTATAAAAACAACATCTATAGAGGCTACAAATGAAGACCTTAAAGAATTTGAAATACAAATAAAAGAGCTATTAGAATTAAGAATAATTAAAAGATCTACATCAAGACATAGGTCATCAGCTTTCATAGTAAGAAACCATAGTGAAATAGCAAGAGAAAAAACTATAATGGTAATAAATTACAAAAGACTAAATGATAATACTACAATAGATGGGTATAAGTTACCAGATAAAACAAAATTAATAAATAGAATACAAGGAAGAAAAGTATTTAGTAAATTTGATTGTAAATCTGGATATTGACAGATTAAAATGCATGAAGATAATATAGAATGGACAACTTTCACATGTCCAGAAGAATATTTTGAATGGCTGGTCATGTCGTTAGGATTAAAAATGATTCCTCGAATTTTTCAAAAAAAAATGGATAGTATTTTTAGAGAGTATAAAAATTTTGTATTGATTCATGTTGATGATATTCTAATTTTTAGTAATAATATGAGAGAATATTTAGGAAATTTACAAGAAGTTTTTAAATTATTTGTAGATAATGGAATAATAATAAGTAGAAAGAAAATGGAATTATGTAAAAATAGTATTAATTTTTTAGGAGTAGTTATTAGAGATGGTAGAATAAAATTTCAACCACACATAGCTAAAAAAGTCTTAGAAATGCCAGATAGATTAGACAAGACTAAAGATTTACAAAAAATTTTAGGACTTTTAAATTATGCTAGAGCTTTTATTAAAGACTTAGGTAAAGTAGCA
>NW_025851202.1:3244-4788 GCF_002878395.1 Capsicum annuum
CATTTTCTTTCTACTTATTATTATTCCATTATCTACAAATAATGGAATAATAATAAGTAGAAAGAAAATGGAATTATGTAAAAATAGTATTAATTTTTTAGGAGTAGTTATTAGAGATGGTAGAATAAAATTTCAACCACACATAGCTAAAAAAGTCTTAGAAATGCCAGATAGATTAGACAAGACTAAAGATTTACAAAAAATTTTAGGACTTTTAAATTATGCTAGAGCTTTTATTAAAGACTTAGGTAAAGTAGCAGGACCGTTATATTCTAAATCAGGATCAATAGGCTAAAAAACCTTTAATACTGACGACATAAAATTAGTCCAACAACTTAAAAACATGATGCAAGAGTATTTCAGACATGGACAGAGGTAATGGATTCTGTAGAATACTATACAACCCCTCTCTATAAAGGCTTTGATGATTTAATAGAGGCTTTAGATTATGCTTTTATTACCTCTACTTTAAGACCAGAAAAGCAAAAAATTCTCAATATAATATTACAAAAGACACGGACAAAATTATATTTTATGATCATTGTTCCTTTATGACTGAAGCTTTTAAAAGACTAAATCACGCCAACAAGGTTTTAAGATAAGATAATGAAAACCTTGTAAATGAAAAAGGACAAATGTTAGAACATATAAGTATTTTACAAGACTGTATAAAAATTCTTCATTTGGAACTTTCACAACAAACTCATCCAATTTATGAGACTTCAAAAATTCTGAAGAATTCTCCATCTTTTTAAAAAATGAAAAAACCCACTATATCGGGTAAAGATACAGCTAGTCCAGCTCAAACAATAGCTGGTAAAGATATCAAATTCGTTAATGGGTGTGCATTCCCTAGTGAATGTAGAAAGACCTACTGTATCAGGTAATGATATAGCTAGTCTAGCTCAAATGGTGGCTGGTAAAAAAACATCAAATCCGTTGACGGCTGACACATTGCCAAAAAGTGTAGGGAGAATACTCCCAGCCAGTTTCAAGACCTCAAGTACTTAGACCACAGATGAAAGAAGTCCTTCTCAGACTAAGAAAGGTTTCTTCTAGAGAAAAAATAAAAATAAAAAAAGAAATATAGAAAAAATGGTAGTAGACTCTATAAAAAAATTATTAGCAGAACAACTACCCAAAGAAATAGCAATGAATCCAGAACCACCAGAGCCAAGACCCAGAATTTCCTTAATTCCAAGAGAAGAGAAAAGATCACCAAGAATAGGAACAAGAATGGAACTATCAGACAGAGACAGTGACGAGTATGAACGAGACTACAACTCAGCCATGGATTAATTTTTACAAGACCCAAATATCGATGAAGATTCAATAATGGAGTTTGATTCAGAAGTATTACACAATCTGGATACGTAAGCAATGACGATATCCATGAAAGACAAAATTATAGACGTATGCAATGATGTAATAGATAAATAAATAGACGGATAAAGTAAAGACATAGCAACATGATCGTGGGCCCCACCTAAGTTGCCAAAAGTCTTGCTAAAGTCTTATCAAATATATTGAAGAAAGGATTTGAA
>NW_025851203.1:0-1728 GCF_002878395.1 Capsicum annuum
TATCATGAATATCCTTCGCCCCTTATCTCCTCATCTTCCTATTTATATTGTTCCAAAAGTAGGTCATTTCTTCTTTGATATCCCGAAAGAGAAATAAGTTATACAACTCAATATGGCTAACAAATATAGGAGAAAAAAATCAGAATGGCGATAACCGAGCCATGTACATTCCTAATTCTTTTTAAGTTCATGTTCTTATCTACACTAGATAGTATTAGATTTACCAATGTTTTAAACCAACAGTATACTTTTGATCTCCTACAAATCTTTTTTGCACGAGCTTCTGCAAGCCTCAAAACAAACTCCAATTATATATATATATATATGTGATAAGCATTGTGCAATTTCAAATCAAACAAGTGAGGAAGCCATAATCTTCATAACCTACGCATAATAGAAAAGATCATAGTTTGCATGCACATCTCAATAGCCAAACCAAAAATAAAAACTAGGGAAAGAACCAACAAGGGTAAACATTTTGAAAGAAAAAATCGGGAGGAAAATTCGATTTTAATTAAAGATATGTCCTTAATTTGTCAAACTTCCAATTATTTTCTATTTTTAATATGTATTATTTTATAAAATCTGGATATAATTTATTATTTATTTTCATTTTTATTCTTAAGTATAAATATAAAAACATATTAATATACTATAAAAATAAAAAATAAATAAAAATAGTTTAGTCAAGTTAACTTTTAGATAATGGTTAAATAGAAGACATAATACATAAATAAATATTACTATAAATTTGACACCAAATTATACCTTTGACCTTAAATTTTGATAACGCACAAATAAGACCTTTAACTATTCAAAACCTGAACAAATATGACCTCCGATTTTGCAATCCCCATGCCATTAAAAGGAAATCCAATCACACGATGCCATGTCATTAAAAGGGCTGACTTGGAGGAACTTTTGATCGGAGATCATATTTGTGCAGTTTTGAATAGTTAAAGGTCATATTTGTCTTTCATCTGAAACGACGTTGTTTTGCGTTTTATGTTAAAATGACGTCGTTATTATTATTATTATTATTATTATTATTATTATTATTATAATTTTTTTTATTTATTTCTGTCGTTTTGCTTTTTGTGTTAAAACGACGTCATTTTTATATTATTATTTTTTATTTATTTATTTCTATAGCAGCAACACCTAATTTTTTTTTTAATTAAAAAAAGAAAAAGAATAGCCACTAGCAGGGATCTGTCACGACCCGAACCGGGGCCCTGACCGTAACGAGTATTCCGAACCATGAGGCCCAAAACACCCCTATCTGTCTGGTAATCATGCACACAATTCACATGATAAAAGAAATGCGGAAGATACACTATATAACGGAAACATGGTCAAGAATCATATGAAAACAATAATGGGGAATAATGTCCCACAATCTCAATCAACATCTCTATAACGTCTGCGAAATCTCTACTACATGACTAAAACAAATATATATCTGAAAACTGGGACAAGGCCCCCAATAGACCCAAAACTAATAACTGATAAATGAAACTGGCAGATATCAGGGCTTCCGAAATATAGAAGGCTCACCAAGTGACTCTGCGAATCTGTCTGAGGAAATCTACTGATTTTCTAGACCCCTAGACTGTGCCTCCGAACTTGGGAGGGAAGGGGGTCAATACAAAAGTACTGGTACGCAGAGATATAAAAACAAAACATAATATTTTGTAAAAATATTATGTTTTGTTTTTATATCTCTGC
>NW_025851203.1:1828-4687 GCF_002878395.1 Capsicum annuum
ATAGAAGGCTCACCAAGTGACTCTGCGAATCTGTCTGAGGAAATCTACTGATTTTCTAGACCCCTAGACTGTGCCTCCGAACTTGGGAGGGAAGGGGGTCAATACAAAAGTACTGGTACGCAGAGATATAAAAACAAAACATAATATTTTTACAAAATATAGTTGAGAGCCATTATAAAGCAATTTCATATCAAATCATTTGAAAACACATGGGCATAATGCAATAGTTTTCAATACCAATGTAATGCGAATGAGTTAGGTGGAATACCTTACAATTGTAATTCCACGGCTATGTGGAATCCGCCTCTGGTGCTAGGTGGCCAAGCCTCCAATCCAAGTAGCCACCAGGAGTTGGAGCCGGTATACCCCCCATGTGAGTACACCGCAGGAATCCCCCCATGTGAGATGTCCCAATTATTTTATTATCCTCCCATGTAGGATACAATATCATATGACCCGCATCGACAACTACGGTTTCCAGCGATGAGTCCTTTCACTCAAACGCCTTCTTCGGGCATCCACCTTTCTCATGAAAATCAATGCATTCAAACTTTGTTCAAATCAATCACATGTCATACTCTGCAGGGTATCGTTATACCCGACTTGCAAGTTATCAGTATCATATCATTCTGTTCATTCAATCATCATATGCAACATATTTCAACATGAACAAAACAACCCTCTCTTTGAAAGTCAAAAACCATATCCAAATCATGACATTTTTAAGACATTTCATGATATGCATTTCAAGATGATTTCAAACAATTCATATCATGTGCAAACTTAAAACAATATCATATCAAGAGAAGGGTTCCGTGTAAATCATGCTCTCAATTTATCATCATTATGAAACACATGCATATCCATATATAATATATCAAATCACATTGGAATTAGGCCTAAAGACCAAATCAATATCATAAAACGTTTAAAACATAATCATATTGGTAATTTCAAAACCCCCATTTTGAAAACATGAATTTTTAAAGCCCAAGAGATTTTTGAGATAACCCCACGTACCTCTATTTCCAAAGATAATAAATGTTTCTTGAAGCTTGCGGATTGGTGATTCCAAATATGTAATTATCTTCGAAAACCTACGGTCGAATCTTGAACTATTTGGGTTTTTATTTTGAAACCCTAGAGAGAGTTCTTGAACAATTTTGATGAATGAAGGTGTATTTTGGGGTCTTTGGGAACTGAATTTTGTGTTTAGGGCTAAGTAAGGGTGGAAAAGGACCATTTCACCCCAAAACGAAGTGTTTAAGTCACTTGAATTCTTTACATAGGCGCCGTCCATTACATCGCCTATGTTTACATAGGCACCGCCTAGGCTATCGCCTATGCTTTCCAGTGGCCATGAGCGATTGGTTAGGCGACGCATATCACTTTGAAAGGCCATAACTTCTTGCTCGGGTGTCGGATTTTAGCAAAATTGGTATCGTTGGAAAGCTAACTCGAAGACCTATCATTTGACACATAGTAGACTCCCTAATTCGACATGTACAGAGAGTTATGGTTGATGGAAGCTGACACAATTTACAACGTCCACAAAAACTTAGTTGATCGAAATAGTTTCAACTCGTCCTTGAGTTGAAGGACCTCTATGGTCTAAATTCAAGCTTGAATGGATTCACATACTACGCAAATAATTAACATGCCATATTGACATAGGATTTATGGCTTCGGGATTATCAACGCATCGAAATCATGGTCTATATTGTAGCCCAAAATGCGGGGCGTTACAAGAATAATTCAGTTCGGGTCTGTATACGTAGGAACGACAGTCTAAACTCTAGCCCGAAAATATGGGGTGTTACAGGATCGAACCCGTGCAATAGGCAGAAGGAAGCACTCAAGAAGAGCAAATAACACCACTGGGCTATCTAAATGTCTTGTTTCATGTTGTTCAACATTAATATACGTACATAAATATAAATTTTCTATCTTATATATACAACGTAATTTTTTATTGAGGGGGATCGAGTGAACCCCATGGCAACCACGTAGGTCCGCCCCTGCGTTAATTTAATAACGTTTTAATAACGATAATTTAATATACTACTACTACTATCCTTAATAACGTTAATTTAATAACATTAATTTAATAACGTTTTACTAAAACTATAATTTTTATTATTATTAGTATAATTTCATCTTTAATTTAATATTTAAATAAATTATATTTAGATATATTATATAATTTAAATTCACCGTCTGCTTTATAATATATATAGATACCCACATTATTTTTTCGTATGTGGCTGACCCACCTAATTAATAAATCTTCAATATTGCTCTTTTTCCGCAATGAGCCGAAAATTATGAAAAGATAATTGTGAAAAGTCAGTTAAATATATAAAAAGGAATTAGTAAGGGCATTATAATCATTTTACCAGTTTTTTACTATTGAGACGCTTTGATTTTAAGCTGGACGCGCCTAATTTTGCGTGTTGAACATACGTTTTGCCACGTAGGATCGGAGGTCATATTTGTGCAATTTTAAATAGTTAAAAATTATATTTGTGCACATGGCGCTGAACTATCATACCAACTCTAGTGGTTAAGTTTAGGGTGTATTATGCCTAAATAGAAACAGAGGGAGTATTTATGAGATAAAAATTTAAAATTATGATTATAATAAAATGCATTTTTTCGGGGTTTGGTCTCCCGGAAAAGCCCTCAAATAGACGAACATTTCGAGGGTCGTGTTTGGAGAGAAATGGCGTCGAATGCAGCAGCCCCATTTTGGAGATCGGCGGGGATGACTTACATAACATACTCAAATCTATGCGCCAATCTTGTTAGGAATTGCCTTAAGGAACCTTACAAATCCGAAGCCCTCTCTCGGGAAAAGGT
>NW_025851204.1:0-1644 GCF_002878395.1 Capsicum annuum
ATTGTTTTGTGATGTTATTAATGTATCATGTAAAAATTTAGAAATAACGTTATTGTCATAAATATTTTATTTCTTGAAAGCTTAAATTAGTCATATCTGACCATTTCTCTTATACATTCAAATGTTTTACCTCAATTGAATTATGAATATATCTATTATATTTTTCTTGCTTTATTTTCATAAATTCATACTTATACGTGTCTAAAAAGAGACAGATTGGTCCACTAAACTTCCTGCTATGTAGTCTTATATTAGTCATAGGCTATGCTCCTATTATTGAAAAGGAGTTAAGCTCTCCCCTTGGTCAAGTTGGCTTTAGCCTGAATCGAGGGGTGTCAGTATGTAGTATATACATGTAACATTTTTGTCTTTCTATGCAATGTAATTTTTCGAAAAAGGGGTGTCGGTCGATAACCCTCAAGCACATGTGGCTCCACCACTCCTTGGCATATTTTCTAATGTGTTGTATCCATAACTTGTTCACACGACTTGGCACATCAGTACGGTTTACAGCTTTGAACAGACTTGGGAAGATTCTAATATTGAGTTTTAGTCTAATGAAACGTTGGAGACTATTAGATTAATACATGTATCAGTTGTTTTGCCTTGCTATTGTTTCTGTTTGTTGCTATTGCCTCTTTTTTACTTATTGCTCAGCCAAGTGTCTTTCCGAAACAAAACTTCTTATCTTTGACCCTCCCCTAAACCAACCTGTGTGATTACACTATGTTTGTTGTTGTTGTTGAAACTAGCAAAAAGAAGGAAGAATTTTTGGGAACTGAAATTTCTAATGACATTCCATGTTTCAATCCTGTATAACCTCTTCATTGGGTTAAATATAATCCTATTCAATTGACTAACTCTATAATTAGTTATGTCTTATCTGGATTTCGAATGAAACTTGGTTGGAAGGCAACTCAACAGGAGTTTTAGGAAAAGATAGTAAGGAAAATCATTAATGGATATCCCAACTTTAACAGAAAAGACAAAATAAAATGACTTGCTGATCTTTTCTAGCATTACTTCTTTTTATTTCTTTTGAAGGCATTATATGGTAGTCAAATAGTAACCACCACTATTAAACAAGACCATATGGATGCCAAACGTCAAGTTTGATTGCTCAACTCTGCTCCTTCAATTGATTTGGCTTTCAACTGTTACAATCTCTAGGCCCTAAACCAAAGTGGTGCAAATCGGTAGGAAGTGACTTTTGAGTCTTTTTTAGTATAGAGCACGTTAATAAAAGAAAAGGGGGATCGATGTTACTTTCTAAAAAAAAGGGAAGGTGGGAGGGGATCGGAATTCGCTAGTTTTGATATGCTCACTTATGTCAGAATCATGGGAAAGATTGAATATCATATGTGGATATGCTAATGAAAATAAATGAAATGTGAAAAACAATACCATTTTATATGGTACTTACAAGCAAATAAAATTCTTGGATACTTGTCTGATATAACTTACTACATTTTTTTCCAAAGCTTATTTCTTACAAGAACATATTTGGTTGCAACACGTGATGTTTGTCTCTATTTGGTCGAATTTTACTTTGATAGAGATTTGACATTAAAGATTATCCGATTTTAGTTCCATTCATTTCCATATACCCCATGGAATACTACTTGGAAGATCCTGAGAACGTTG
>NW_025851205.1:0-2066 GCF_002878395.1 Capsicum annuum
CAAAGGCGACTCACATTCATCTAGTATCTGTAAATTAAAATAAAATAATAAAATAATAAAGATATCAAAACAATACAATTAAACCTAACCTTCACACAAGAAATTTTTCAAAGCCAACCGACATTCATCTACGACATGTAAACTATATAAAAAAAATATAATAGAAATAAAAAAGCTTCGATTTTGATCCAACTAATTCTTGTCTGCGCGAAAATTTTGACCCTAAAAGATGATTTTGAATATATACACACATGTTGAATTCTATTATGCTGATAATAAATGTAGATCTCAATATTTATAGAAGTATTTCTTTAATAGAGTTCTATTTTAGAATTATTTTTCTAATTGAACAGTAGAAAGAAAAATATTAATCAATTCTCCTACCATATATTTTAGTAGTCTCATATATTTTAGGAAGTCTAATAGAAAAAAAATATTAATTAATTCTCCTACCATATATTTTAGGAGTCTCATATATTTAAGAAAATCTGGTTAATATAATAAAATATAATTAAATAATAAATTAAAAATAGTGAAAAGATAATTTTGTTTAAAGAAGAGTATTTTAATGAAGGGTAAAAAGTTCAAATCACTTTTTTAAGGGATTCACAGTTTTAATATATTTTATAAATTATAAATATAAATTATATATAGATATAGATTATAGGTTATAGATAAATTTTTTAAGGGATTCACACTTTTAATATATTTTATAAATTATAAATATAAATTATATATAGATATAGATTATAGGTTATAGATAAATATAGTACTCTTCTGTCCCGAATTAAATTATCAAGACGAATTGAAAATTAAGATAAAACAGGAGCGGAGGAGATAAATTTCGTTACGGTAAACGGATTCATATTACAAGTCCATTATTATGAGTAGTTTCAAATTATTTAACATTTTTTGCTTCTTGAAATTATATAACATTTCATGAATATTTTAAAATATTTTTTTTAATCATAATGATATAAAAAGAATAGCGAGTTATAGTATTTCCGAACTTTTTTTTTTTTCCTCAAAAGTGCTTATTATTTTTATTTTTTTAAAGAAGTGCTTATTTTTTAAAAAAATGAGGCATGTGGCCAAACTTTTGAAAGAAAATAAGTGCTTTTGAGAGCAGAAAAACTAAATCAGTTTAGCCTCTTTGGTCAAATTTATTTTTTTTAAAAGTGTTTTTTTTTTTTTTTAAAAATAAGGTGTTTGACTCAGCTTTTGAAAGCAGAAAAATAATTTTTTATAAGATTAAAAAGTAATTTCTCATTAAAAATACTTTTTAAAAAAGTACTTTTGAGAAAATACACTTAATAACACTTTTAAAAGTTTAGTCAAACATTAATTAATGTGCAAAAATATTTTTAAAATTTATTGCCTAAATACAAACTGTTTTTCACCTGAAATACTTTTTCGAAAAGCACTTCTGAAAAACACACTTTTTAAAGTAAATCAGAAGTTTGACCAAACAAGCTTTATTCTAAAATTTAGTAAAATTGACTTTAGAAAATAGAAATACAACATGTATGTTAAAACGGACAAAGTAGCAAGTACCAAATTACGTGAAATAGAGATGGAAATTGCCTAATTAAGTACCAAAATATGTGAAATGGAGATGGAAATTACGAAATTAAGTCACGCTAAAAAAGCATCCTTCGTTCAAACACAAATTGATGTGGCCAAATTAGGAGAAGGAAAGAGCCAAAAAGCGTAACATGCATGTCTTGCACGCGGCCAAGTTGATGGCTTTCACGGAAAATACATACTCATACCTGATACCACCCAAGGAAATTTCTTAGTTTGACGATTGTACTTTGTACCAAATATCTCGTGTATCTAAATTTTTGTTTATTTTATGAAATTGGGTCAAAAATATTCTTTTAACTATATGAAATTGAATAAAAATATTTTCAATTAATAGTTTGGCCTTAAAAAGTAAATATATTAATTCAAAAATGTCTTTATTGTTACTTAATGGGTCAAAAATGCTTTTATTAAACAATATTCCTTTCCTAATAATAATTTTTTATTAGAAAATGCTTATGCCACTTTTACTCAAAAATAAT
>NW_025851206.1:0-1351 GCF_002878395.1 Capsicum annuum
ATATATTTTTTCATCTATTATAAATTCTTCTTTGTTCATTTTATTGTCAATAGTTCATGTTGATATATATATTTTAAACTGTCTATTTGTGATTCTAATTTTGATATTTCATCTTTTTGTGTATTTATTGAATTTTCACTAACTCCGACAAATATATTATAATGTAGTCTTTCTATTTTTATTTTTAATTCTTTACGTTTTTCAGAAATAATTTTTTTAAATTCTTTGTATTTCTGCACTTTATTCATTTAAACAATGCCTGTAATATCTTAGTGGATATCTAAATCTAATTTTATCATAATTAGGTGGTATGTGTTTCATTCTTCTAGATTTTAAATGGATTATTAATTTTGCTTCAATACCAGATATTAAGGTAATTATGTAGGCTAATCTTTGTGGGTCTTCTTTTGTTTTATTTAGACTTGTATATTCTGAATAATTGCTAATTAAAGAATCTTTAATTTTTCTAAAAGCTTCTCTATTTTTAAATGATCTTCTCATAATTAATTCAATAAACATAGATAAATTCTAAATTTTTTCTAACATATCTAACATATATCTCACTGATGTTCTTTTTAAGAGACTAGGCTCTGATACCAGGTGTATATGGTGTTTAATAGTCCATAGTCAAAACAAGTTCTGGAAAGATAAGATAAGAAGTAATAATGGAGATATAGCAGATACAACAACATCAACGGAGATAAGATATTGAATTCATTGTATAGATTTTTATTCTTTACGAATTGTAATTATTGCCTATGTAGACTTTTCTAGACTTAACTTTTCTAGACTTGTAGAAATTTTTAAGGCTATAAAGACTTTAGACTTTTTAGGGTACTAGCCTAGGTACTAGCCTTTTTGACTTATAGGTTAGCATTTAAAAAACGTGTAAAGATGCTTGTAAAGTTTTTTCGTTCTATAAATAAAGGAAACTGAAGGCATTGCAAAGCAAGCCTTCATGTGTTGAAGCAATACTCTCTCCAATATTTTGCTCAGTTAATTAAAAAAACAGACATATTTTAATGAAAAAATCTATGGAGGAACAAACTTCAGAAATATCGAAACTATCCGAACAGGTATATTTATTTATGATTATGAATAGCTAAATTCATAATTCCCAACAATAATGATATGATAAAATAAATTCATATTAGTTATTTTATAGTAGAATTATTCGAAGAATAATATGTTAAGAAGTTTATTAGCAAAGTGGAAATGGAGAAAAATCCCTAAGAACTATGCCATCCTAAAGGTGAAACCAATGAGGCAAGAAGCTGTGGCGGGGAGTAACCAGAGTAGAGGCGCTGTTTAAGGGAAAAAGTATCCAAATTACCATGCTAATAGTGACCGA
>NW_025851206.1:1451-1895 GCF_002878395.1 Capsicum annuum
GTTTAAGGGAAAAAGTATCCAAATTACCATGCTAATAGTGACCGAAGAACATGTTATTTAAGAATAATCTAGTATATAGTAATTTAAGATGATCATATTTTGTTATGTACATGGTTGAAGGGAATATTTTGAAAAATAGCAAATTTATGAAAATGAATAATTATTTATCTGATGTAATGGTAGATAAATTTAAAATACTTATTTTGTATGCACTTAAAGATATAATAGTAGTAGATATAAGAAAAATCATATTAGAAAAAGCATTTGGTAAATATTACATGACTAGAGTAAATTATATACCATACCTACCTAACTACTCTTACAAATACTTACCATGATAAATTACATAGAATTTTTAGAAAAAGATATGAGAAACATACAGTTACTAGAAAAACAGATGAAAATAAATATAGACAAATACATGGAAAATAAAGATATAAAATA
>NW_025851207.1:0-1249 GCF_002878395.1 Capsicum annuum
ATTATTATCTATAAATTGAGTTAGGATTTGTGTCTTTGTAACACCCCGTAAAATCCTTTATGCTATGTCATAGTATATGCTTGTCGAGTTAAAAGCTTGAAAATTTTTCTAAGTGTAAAAGGGGACCTACAGTCATTTTTATTTTCAATCTTTGAGGAATTTATTTTTGACCCTCCTGACCTCCGATTTTAGATTTTCTTATTTTGTTGCAATGGGGCAAGGTCGTAGTACGTCTCGGGTGAGTTTCACGACTTTTGGACGACCATAAGGGCACATTTGGTACCCTACTCCAGTAAGCCTCCATGATCTGTCTGCGTTGCCCTGTAGATCACCTTTCTTGGGGAAGGTTCCATGATATTCAAGGCGACGCCTTTCTTATAGCGGCGCTCTAGGTTGGTCGGCGCCCTGCTAATCGCCCCATGCCAATTTCAGCCTTTGTCCTTAAATTTTAAGGGTGTTTTGGGTAATTCCAACCCCTTTATCAACTTTAACACGGGATTAAGCTCCAAAATACCTATATTATTGATATATTCCCCAAAAAAATCACCAAGAACACTCCCAAGGGTTTCAAACTAAAAACCCAAATAACTCAAGATTCAACCATGGTTTTTCAAAAGCGATTGAAAATTTTGAATCCCCAATCCGTAAGCTTCCAGAATTACCTATTATCTTTCGAGATTAAGGTATGCAGATTTTTCCTAAAATCTCATGGACATATTAATCATGTTTTAAGAAAAGGGTTTTGGGTTTATGAATATAATTATGTTTTAGATGTTTTGACGGTACTGTTTTGGTCTTTAGACCTTCCCCCAAATTGATTGAAAAATTTTATATATATATATATATATATATATATATATATATATATATATAAATGTGTTTAAGAATGAATATTCAATTGAGAGCATGAATTATAATGAACCCCTCTCTTGTTATGATTTTTCTCATCTTTCATATGATATGAATTGTTCTAAATTACATCTTGAAAGCATGATATGAAATGTCTTGATTTATGCGATGACTTGATTACAATTTTGATTTCAAAAGAGAGAGGGTTGTTTATGTTGATGAATGTTGAAAATATTCATATAATGAAAGAGTGCATGATTTTTTCAAAAGCACATGGCCACCATATATTTGAATAATCTCAGCATAGTTTTGACTTGTGTTTTCGGAACATGGAATCTTTTATACTGGTTGCATGTTTGGGTGGTCTGAACTGTGTTTTAATGAAATAATTATGCATACT
>NW_025851208.1:0-1167 GCF_002878395.1 Capsicum annuum
TGTTATCTTGGACAAGATTTGTTTGTTGTGTGTCTAGAACTTGTAGTCTTTTGTTTGTGTAGAGTGTTTCTAGTGTTGGTTTCTTTCTCATCAACACTAAAAAGTGTCCAAATCTAAGATTGAACTTGAACTTGTTGAAGTTGTTGATGTGAACAAGGTGTGGACGAGTTGGATGTTGTTGTTACCTAAACCTTGGCCGATTTGACGGTCTTGTTGTAGTGGAGTTGGAAACTAAAATTTTTGTTGTTCTTGGACTTGTTGTGTTCTTAAGGTTCTTCACCCTTTTCATCTTTTATTAAAACAAAACGTGAACATTAGATCCACAAAAGGTGAAAGACCAAGTTGTAGTACTTTTTGGTGAAAGACTTGATCACATCACTCAAAAGACTTGACAATCACTTTTCACCTACTTTCCTTGATTTAAGGACCTTGTTTCAAGGAGAAAGTACCAAGAAGGTCAAGTCTTGTTTTGAACTTGAAAATGAAGCTCCAAGACCAAATTTCCCTCCATTAACCAAATCCACTATTTCCAAATTGTAGATTGGTCAAGACTTGAAATTGGAGAGTAAAATTTTGATAAAACCGAGGCCAATAGTGGACTGCCACATCACTAAATTACTGTTCATGCAACATTTTGAGTTCAACTTTTAGATTTCTTAGTTTCATTTTATTGTTTCTTAGTTTCGTTTGTTGGTTTGAACACTAATTGACGACCTAGTAATCTCCTACTAGCTTGTTAGTTAGTTTTTGTGCCCGTTTGTTCGTGTTAGCGTTATTTTATGCTTTTCTGATTTTTGAATTGTAGAATTTCTTGGTTGAAGTTCGGACATTATTTCCTTGAGTCTTCAAACAAAGAATCCATTCCGACCAAGGAGTAGACTCACCCCTCGACTCATCATGAACTACAAGCCGACTTGCAACACTTGTGAATCCAAGTGTGAAATGATCAAGTGTGTGCGAGTGTGGTGAGGTTGTTTTGAACTAACTTGTGTTTTATTTTGTAGACTTGTTCTTTTCTTTTTTTTTTTTAGGTGCAATTACGATGGAACCCGCGGCTGCAAGTGCTATTTTGGCTAAACTTGAAGCCATTACCCGTCAATGGGAAGTGATAAATGAAAGGTTGGATCATATGGGAGTTCCAACGGAGCAAGTGGGCTACCCGGACAC
>NW_025851209.1:0-2321 GCF_002878395.1 Capsicum annuum
AGTCTGGCAAGATGATGGATTTCCTAATCTATTTTACTCCTGCTATCTTTAATGTGAGAAACACTACCTATGGAGAGTCTACTGAGAGCGTCGGCCACGACATTTGCCTTTCCCAGATAATAAAGGACACTTATTCATAATCTTTCAAGAGCTCTAACCAGCTTCTCTCATGAAGATTGAGATTTTTCTGAGAAAAGACATATTGGAGACTCTTATGAACTGTGAAGACATCTACATGAACTCCGTATAGATAATGCCTTCAAATATTCAAGGTAAATACTACGGCTGCTAACTCAAGATCATGAGTAGGATAATTCTTCTCATGGGGCTTTAACTGCCTGAAGGAGTAGGATATGACCTTACCATGCTACATGAGGACACAACCCAAACCTAATCTGGATGCATCACAGTATACTACGAACCTATTTGAACTATCTAGAAGAGCTAAGACTGGAGCTGAGGTGAGTCGAGTCTTCAATTCTTGAAAACTCTTCTCGGAAGGATCTGGCCACTGAAACTTGACCTTCTTCTGAGTCAATCTGGACATAGGGGATGCAATAGAAGAAAGTTCCTCAAAAAATTTCCTATAATAGCCAGCCAAACCTAAGAAACTTTGGATATCTGATGGAGAGATAGGGCGAGGCTAGTTTCTTACCGCTTCAGTATTCTGAGGATCTACTCTAATGCCATCACCGAAAAAAATATGGCCAAGGAATGCTACTGACCTTAGCTAAAACTCATACTTACTGAATTTGGTGAATAGCTAGTGATCTATGAGAGTCTGAAGAACAATTTTGATATGGTCTGAATGATCACGCTCTGTATGGGAATAGACCAGGATATCATCTATGAAGACTATGACAAACATGTCCAAGTACTGCTTGAACACATGGTTCATCAAGTCTATGGAAGTGGTTGGGGCATTGGTAAGACCAAAGGACATAACTAGAAATTCAAAGTGACCATACCGAGTACGAAAATCTGTCTTCGGGATGTCACATTATCTAACTCTGAGCTAATGATACCCTGATCTGAGGTCTATATTGGAGAGTTAACTGGCATCCTGAAGTTGGTCAAACAAGCCATCTATTCTGGGAAGAGGATACTTGTTCTTGACCGTAACTTTGTTGAACTGACAATAATCAATACACATCCTGAGAGAACCATCTTTCTTACGCACGAATAAGACAGGTGCGCCCCACAGGGAAATACTGGGTCTAATGAATCCCTTATCTAAGAGATCTTTCAACTGATTCTTCAGTTCTTTGAGTTCTGCTAGTGCCATTTTGTATGGCGGAATAGAAATAGGCTTAGTATCTGGAATAAGGTCAATGCCAAAGTCTATTTTCCTTTCGAGAGGAATGCCTGGAAGATCTTCGGTAAAGACATCTGAATATTCGTTAACCACTGGTATTGATTCAAAGATAGGAGATTCAGAACCAGAGTCTTTAACATGAACGAGATGATAAACACATCCCTTAGAAATCATTTTCCTTGCCCGAAGGTAGGAAACAAGCTAACCCCTAAAAGATGAAGTACTACCCTTCCACTCTAGAAAGGGATCATTGGGGAACTGATGTTGAACTATCCTATTTCTGTAGTCGACTGTGGAATAGCAGGAATGAAGCCAATCCATGATGAGAATGACATCAAAATCATTCATCTATAACTCAGCTAAATCTGCTGATATGGCTTTCTAAAATATCATAACCGGGCAGTTCCTATATACCCATCGAGCTATGATGGTTTTACCTACTGAGGTAGAGACTAAAAAGGGCTTTGGTAAAATTTCAGGACAGATTCCGAAATCGCCTGCTATATAAGGAGTAACAAAAGACAAGGATGCACCTGGATCTAGGAAAGTGTAAACATGAACATGGAAAATCTATAATGTACCAGTAACATTATCAGGAGAATTTTCCTGATCCTGTCAGTTCTGAAAAGCATAGAGTCTATTTGGACGTTGCCCACTAGCAGCACTGGAAGTGGTACCCTACTGATTTAGGTGACCGAACTGGGCTGTGGAATGATTCTGCTGATGCTGTAGACCTGACAGTGGACACTCTCTAATACTGTGGCCTGGCTTGCCACAATCGAAACAAACATGGCTACTAGCTCTATAGGTACCCTTGTGGTTCTTACCACAAGTCTGACACAGGGGATTAGTTCAGGAACTGCTGACACTACCCTAAGACTTAGAGCCTGGTGATCGATCTCTGTTGCCATCTCTGAATTTTGGCACTGGGGCACTGGCAGAGGAAAGAGCTGGAACTACTGGCTTAGGACGGAACTGAGAACGGTTTCCTCCTTCTGATTTGGGT
>NW_025851210.1:0-1334 GCF_002878395.1 Capsicum annuum
TCTGATCAACTGAACTTTCTCTAAGGCGTCGAATACTAAGTTAGGACCTATGATTGAGGCCTCACTAACTTCGAACCAACCAATCGGAGATCTACATCTCCTACCATAGAGAACTTCAAATAGAGCCATCTGAAAACTAGAATGATAGCTATTGTTGTATGCAAACTCAATCAAAGAAAAGTGGTTATCCCAACTTCCCTTGAAGTCAATTGCATACGCCCTTAGCATATCTTCAAGAGTCTGAATGGTCCTCTCTGCTTGACCATTTGTCTGAGGATGAAATGCGGTGCTGAGATGGACTTGGGTACTGAGACCCTTTTAGAATGCTTTCCAAAAATGAGAAGTGAACTGGGTACCTCTGTCTGAGATAATAGCTAGTGTAACATCGTGTAATCTGACTAACTCCCTGATATAGAGTTTGGCATAATCCTCAGTGGAATAAGAAGTACGAACAGAAAGAAAATGAGCTGACTTGGTCATTTTGTCTATAATGACCCAGACTGAATCATGCTGATGACGAGTTCTAGGTAAACCCGTCATGAAGTCCATGTTAACTTCTTCCCACTTTTAAGTAGGAATGGCGCACTCTTGCATGGAACCACTAGGTTTCTGATGCTATATCTTAACCTACTGACATGTAGAGCACTTAGCCATAAAATCTGAAACATCTCTCTTCATCCCACTCCACCAATAGATCTCCCGCATGTCGCGGTACATCTTAGTGGCCCCTGGATGAATAGAGTATCGTGCACCATGCGCTTCTGCAAGAATTCACTGCCTCAATTCATCTACACCTGGAACACATAGACGACCCTGACAACAAAGAACACCATCTCCCCCTTGGGATAAAACCTCGACTTTCTAATTCTAAACTGACTCTTTAAGCTTGACAAGGCTAGGATCCCTATCTTGTTTCTCTTTCATCTCGAAAACTAGAGATGACTCTGAACTACTATGAATACATACACCACCCTATGAAGAATCGACTAAGCGAACGCGTAGTCTGGAAAGCTGATGGATCTCCTAAGCCATCTTTTTCTTACCATCCTCAATGTGATAAACACTACCTATGGAGAGTCGACTGAGAGCGTCGACCACAACATTGGCCTTGCCAAGATGATAAAGAACACTCATGTTGTAATCCTTCAAGAGCTCTAACCACCTTCTCTGGCAAAGATTGAGATCTTTCTGGGAAAAGACATACTGGAGGCTTTTATGGTTTGTGAAGACATCTACATGAACTCCATAGAGATAATGCCTCCAAATCTTCAAGGCAAAAACTACCGCTGCTAACTCAAGATCATGAGTAGGATAATTCTTCTCATGTGGCTTTA
>NW_025851210.1:1434-2443 GCF_002878395.1 Capsicum annuum
TTAGAGCTCTTGAAGGATTACAACATGAGTGTTGTAATCCTTCAAGAGCTCTAACCACCTTCTCTGGCAAAGATTGAGATCTTTCTGGGAAAAGACATACTGGAGGCTTTTATGGTTTGTGAAGACATCTACATGAACTCCATAGAGATAATGCCTCCAAATCTTCAAGGCAAAAACTACCGCTGCTAACTCAAGATCATGAGTAGGATAATTCTTCTCATGTGGCTTTAACTGTCTGGAGGCGTAGGCTATGATCTTACCATGTTGTATGAGGACACAACCTAAACCCACTCTGGATACATCATAATAGACTACAAAACTATCTGAACCATCTGGAATAGCTAGAACTGGAGAAGAGGTGAGTCGATCCTTCAACTCTTGAAAGCTCTTCTCGCATGAATCTAACCACTGAAACTTAATCTTCTTCTGAGTCAATCTAGACATGAAAGATGTAATAGAAGAAAATCCCTCAACAAACCGTCTGTAATAGCCAGCCAAACCCAAGAAAGTCCTAATATCTGATGGAGATACGGGTCTGGACCAGTTTCTTATTACCTTGGTTTTCTGAGGATCTACTCTAATGCCATCACCGAAAATAATATGTCCAAGGAATGCTACTAATTTTAGACAAAATTCGCACTTGCTAAACTTAGAGAATAACTGGTGATCCATGAGAGTATGAAGAACAATCCTGAGATGGTCTGCATGATCACGCTCTGTGCGAGAATAGACCAGAATATCATCTATAAAGACTATGACAAACATGTCCAAGTATTGCTTGAACACACGGTTCATCAATTCCATAAAAGCTGTAGGGGCATTGGTAAGACTAAATGACATGACTAAAATTTGAAGTGACCATACCGAGTACGGAAAGCTATCTTCGAAATGTCACATTCTCTAAATCTGAGTTGATGATAGCTTGATCTGAGGTCTCTCTTGGAGAAGTAACTGGCACCCTGAAGTTGGTCGAATAGATCATTAATCCTGGGAAGAGGATATCTGTTCT
>NW_025851211.1:0-2243 GCF_002878395.1 Capsicum annuum
AAGCTTTCTAGCTTTGAGGTAAGAGATAAAATAACTCTTGGCTGACACAGAATTCCCAGACCACTCAAACACGGATACACCCGAAAACTAAAACTTGACCACTCGGGTCCGACAATCAATAGAGGCATAAGAAGAATACAGTCAGTCCATACCCAGAATCATATCAAAATCTACCATGTCTGACTCAATCAGATCATCCAACAAGACTCTATGAAGAACGGTAATAGGATACTTTTTATACACTTTCTGGGCAACAATCGAATCACCCACTAGGGTAGAAACAAGGATAGGCTCAGGAATAATCTCAAGCCTCATTTCAAAATTCACAGTAATCAAAGGTGTAACATATGAGAAACTGGATCCAGGATCCAACAAAGCATACACATCAAACTGAAATATATAAAGCATACCACTAACAACATCGGGAGAGTCCTCCTATTCCTGAAGGGATGGTAAAGTATAGAATCTATTCTGGAGCTGCCCGCCAGCATTGCTAGAAGAGGCACCCTGAGTTGGGGCTGGGTGAGTCGCTGAAAGTGAAGCACTAACAGTCTAAGTTTGGGTCTGAGGGTGATAGTCACGATGCCCTCATCTATACTGTGGACATTATCTAACTCTGTGACCCATGTCACCACACCAAAAACAACCCCTCTTCTCACCCCAACACTCACCCGAATGAGCCCTACCACATTTAGGACACAGGGGACGATTTGGCTTACTGCCAGCACTGTACTGGGACCTAGATGCATATGACTGTTACCTTGCTCCTGCCTACCTCTAGGAACGGGAGCACTAGCAGATGATGGTGCTAGCATAGATGAACGATCCTGATACTGAGGGCGACTCTCTCCCTGCGATCTAGTCTAACCCTGTCCATGTTGCTCGAACCTAGCTCTCTTATTCCCTCTCATTCTATGTCTCTTCTTAATCTTGTCTGCCTCAATCTATTGGGCATGATTCATCAACCTAGAAAGATTCATCTCACTATTCAGCATAGCAGACCTATACTCCTTAACCACATAACTAGACACTTCAGTCACAAACTTAATCATACTAGCTCGATTATCAGCCACTAAGTTAGGAGCATACTTGACCAACTGATTGAACTTTAGAAAGTACTCCCTAACAGTTATAGAGCCCTGTCACAGGTTCATAAACTCTTTCACCTTCGCCTTCCTTATCTCCAAAGGGAAAAACTTATCTAGGAATGCATCCTGGAACTCTAGCCAAGTTGTAGGGACAACTCCCTCACCTCTACCTTTCCTCCAAGAAACAACCCAGTCATAAGCAAGGTCTTTCAACCTATACACAGCCAAATCCACACTATGTTCCTCAGATACATACATCACCTGAGTAATTTTCTGCACCTCCTCTAAAAACAATCATGGATCCTCATCAGACTTGGACCCATGGAATTCTGGCGGATTTATCCGCATGAAGTCACGGATCCTGGAAGCGGCGGAATCTCCTCCCTACAGCTGTGGAGCCGGGGCCGAGTTGGCCTGAACATTTGCAGTAAAAACTTGGGCCAGCGCCTAAAAGGCTGCCCGAAATTTAGTATGAGACATGTTTTCATTCAATGGGTCAGTGGGTTGAGGTTTCTGACCATCATTATTTCTTCTCGTTCGACGTGGAGGCATATTTATGAAAAAGAAGAGCACGAATCAATAGCAGAGAGAGACACTTTAAGCATGATAGACTTTTGAAAGAAAGAATCACACTTTTTCCTAAAATGTCTTGTAGCCACTTGCTCATAGATATGGCGCGCTACACACCAACAATCAAGACTCTACTTAACGCAGCTTGTCAGACTCCCTAGGACATCTTAAAACCTTAGTCTCTGATACCAAGTTTGTAACGCCCCAGAAAATGGGTCCCGGAGAATCACACAGTGCTTAAGGCTACAAGTAGCCCCAAGATAACCCTTTGAGCCATTTTCATTCAGTTCAACACAAATAAATGGGGTTTTCATAAATAACCCTCAAATATCAACAGAGTAATAATCATCCAAGAATAAAAATTTTTTAGAAAGATAACAAAATATGACTTACTAATCAACTCCTAATATCTATACTAGTTTGACAAGCCTCTAAGAAAGTCAATAAAACTAGTGAGCCATTGAGACATGCCCCAACTAACTCATGCTCAGTTATCAAATGTAATCAATTTCGTGAAACCAACATCAGACATCAGTCCTGGGAACATGAGGACTCACCATAACAGAGGATGTAGAAAAACATGCT